>NW_008752079.1:235669-255761 GCF_000715545.1 Opisthorchis viverrini | reverse complement strand
CGTAACGAGGCAGTTAGAAAGCGTGTTTTCGGTTGTGTAACGGGTACTTCCATTGAAGAATGTGTCCAGCACCAGAAGCTGCGTTGGTTGGGACATGTATTGCGTATGCCGAACCATCGTTTGCCGAAGAGAGTGCTGTTTTCCATGCCCAATTCGGAGTGGCGTAAACAGAGAGGTGGCCAACCCTTGACTTGGCAGAGGAGTATGAAGGAGATCACGAAACGCTTGGGTGCTGTCGGTGCTACTCGCCTTCCAGGATGGGGACCGCGTGATCCTCACTGTGCCTGGTTGGATACACTACAAGATATGGCTGCCAACCGATGTCAGTGGCGTTCTTGTTGTCAGTTTCTATCCAGATTGCCTGAGTGAATGTCTGGAGGTGTAGGCACCTCGGAATGATTGTGTTAAGCTAGCACTAAGTCGCTCCCCCGTCCACCTTTACTCTTTTCTTTACAATAAGGCTTTCAAATAAGTCATGGTTGTACGGCAGTGAAGCATTGGTGTTGAACACTGATGTCATGCTGTCGATGATGATGATGAGCACTCTTTCGGGGCCTAGCTGCCATGCCACACCAAGGAGGCACGAGGGCTGGGATACTGCCAGGTTGCCCAAGCCTAGACAGGGGAAGTTGAGTGGCAGAGGTCGGGTTCGAACGACGGTCAGTAAATTCGCGCTCTAACCACTTGAGCCATCTCGATTTGGCGATGGAGTCAATTTGGCCTACCTGATGCTCATGAACAATCATTGTACGGTTATTTCATTTCCACACTCGGAACGCGCTAGAACAGTGGATCAGCTGCTGTTTCTCTACTTGGTAATAGGCCTGTGGTCCTTCTACCCATTTGGCACTCGCTCCCAGCACATTGTCCACTCAATTCCTGTTAGTTATTCACAAGTCTTTATTGGCTAATCATAATCCAGCTTTGCGTTTACACTTATCGCGAACCCGAATATCGGAACTTCACCGTGAAACATTTGACCCCCCCCCCCCGGTGTGGTTGGTTTTGACGCAATCACTACTCTATTTATTTATTTATTGTTTCACTTCAGATTGTTCTGCCTCATACCACTGTCAACGACCCGAATTCCAAGGGCACAGAACGTATAACAGAAACTAGTGTTGAGTCGTTTCTCAGTCAACTTGGTCAATTGCACAAATCCAAACAGCATATGGATGTGGTCAACAAGGTGATCCAGGCTTTGAACACTGCCATTGCTAAGAAAGTACTGAAACTGCTTATTTGAGTTTCAAAGGGGCATCCATTCCGTGTAAATTATGTACATACTTTGAATGGTATTATTTTGTTTTGAATATACATACTTCATTACCGTAACTTTGGACTTCTTCGTCGGACGCCTCCAGCGTTTACAGCGGACTTCAGGTTCCAGGAATGTGTACGTCACGCTGGAGCTTATACGTCCGCTGTAGTTGTTCGACAATGGTAAAAGCGTCATGTGACAATAGGTTTTACCGGTCGAAGTAAATTAGTTTTGATCAGGGTTTGTCACGGATGGTACAAGGTTGAATTTCACTGAAACGGAAGAGCACCGTCCTGCTTCACGGCTGTGAACTTTGGGTTCTCTGATTTGAAGATCTGAATTGTCCTCAAACATATATGTAGACTGATGCTCTTGAATCGTCACTGGTATTTGTTGGGAGCACCTACGTGGTAGTAGTCGAGTACTGTGTAGTGGATCAACCTCTGTGGGGGAGAAAATAGGACTAGGCTACTCCATTGTCATCCAAAGTTCGCGTTGCACCCCTCGTAACTGGAACTTGCGAGACAACACTGAACAGGCTATGAGATGGGACGCGAAGTGAAAGATGACACTTTCAGTTTGTGCGCTGTAAGATTTTGATACCTTCCGAGTGATCACTCTAGCGCCTATCTTTAACCTCTACGGAGTGTGGGGCATAGCCAGTTTGAAGTCTATGGACAAGATATATGTTTAATCTCAGTATCGAGTTCATGCCTTTCCTGGGATCTCTCAGAGATGCAAAATCTATAACTTTTCAATACGTCCAGCGAATAATCCTATTCATGTCTGAGTTGTTCCCAAAGAGTCTTTAGCCGGAAGGGAAAGGGATACAGAGCCATGGTAGGTCAATATCGCTTACAATTGTGACTTGTCGCGCGGAGACGAGCATAATGTACAAATCGAGCATAGCCCACCGAACAATCACACGGTCCTCGTACATGTTTCACGCCGAGATTCCGAGCCACTCTTTTTGGCATACACCACTGGTTGATTAACTGTGTAAAGGGTAACCAATTGAGAGCCATCCTCCCTCCTGAATGCTTCTTTCTAGTTTCACTTGGAGATCCGATTCCACCACAGTGTACTATGATGGAGTCACTGCGAACCTGAAACAGCATATTATTTGATTTGCAATCTTGGGGTTTTGTGGGATGCGTATTTTGTTCATAGCCACACCACTCTCGTTTGAACGGTCGTCTTCCTGTTCTGGCGTAATTGTTCCAGTGAGTCCACACCAAAGGGAAGCACTGGAATCGAGCCTCGCTCTTATATTAGAGCGATCATCAGTGCATATCCAATGGCCGTGCCGGGAATCGAACCCCGGACATCTGACATGNAACCACTACTCCACCGACGCACGTTGGACGCATCTGAATCATCACGTCTGAACAGGCGAACGTGTTCACACTTGCATATCTACGTCGACTGATCTGGCTGAGAACACCAACATCATCGTCGGATTCTCTTCATTTATTTCAATGAGAAACACTTAAAAGTCCCAAAGACAAGCTGACTTCCACGGCCACAAGTATGTTCATTCAACAATTCCAGCGTTGAAATTCAGCTGACTGTGTTGGGTAAACGACAAAACAACTGCCAAAGAAGGTAGAAGTGCACCTTTCGATATGGAAAAAGAAGAAACATCGAAGGTGCAGTTTTCGGACATTCAGCTGCCTCGATTCGATGCATCAAAAGAATGAACCTTCCTGGTTTGGTGTTGATTACCCCAGTACAAATTCACTAGAAACAAACCAAGAATATTAACTGCAGCTGGGGCTGGTATCATTCGACTTTGAAGGCCCTATCTATGGGAACAAAAGCAATTTGCTTAAAGCCAATCTGGGCCAATCATAGTGAAGATCCTGTGCAAGTTTCCGGCCCAACGGCTGATGGCTCAAAATGAGTCATGTGACCTATAGTATCCGGACAATTTTATTCTGGTTGACCCGAATGAAATTGGTCGGTACCGGTAACCTAGCTAACTGGTCGGTGATGTCCTTCGCTTTCGTCTTCGCGTTTCTCATGCCTGATGTAATGTCACTGTACTGGACTTCAAAATAAATTATCTGAAACATAGTTCTCCTAAATACTCAGTGGACGTATTCCAAACACATCTGGGATACACCAACTGACGCCTGGATATTGGTGTTCCAGGGTTCACTGACAGGACAGTGCTGGTACAGTTTTTGATGGTCCCACTCTTTGGTCGGTTGAATCCAGTCAGATGAATGAGTACTGAATCAAGAATGTAGCGGTGTACATGGTCGTCGACTCGAGTGATCCGAATCAAGTTCTTCAGTATGTTTTGAGATTCGTTACTGGTGCTCATCTTGCTCATCTACACACCTTTTGTTTCAGTGATAAGGACTCAAACCGATGCACAGTGACGAATCCTCAGTTCGGTGGGGCTAGCTCCCGGATACTCTGGGGCTAGATGATATTCTCGGAACGGTTGGGCGTGTGTTAGAGCAAGTGGTGTCTGCAGAAAGAATTTGGAGTACCACTGAACAAAAACCTGGTCGCTCCATCCATGTGTCTGTCTGCATGTTCTCTGATGATTCGATCTGCCTGTAGAAGCAGGATTTCGAGCTGTGACATGCTAGCAGTTACAGTTTTTGTGTTCCAAAGGGACGCCCCAAAAACTAACCTGATGTGTACGGATCTTTACCAGTGAAACCCACTTCATTTGAAGCCTTCTGATGTCAAGATTCTACAGAGCATAACAACTGTATTTAAATCCACAATCTTATGAAGTGAGGAGAGGTCATCAATCAGAGACATCACTTTCTCTGCGACACTCCGCACTCTTTATTTTTTATCAGTGATATCACTTGACTTTGGTAGATGCTTCATTGAGCTGTCTTTCGACTCACGTATTCCGCCCTCGTGCCCTACTCTTCCGGCGCTTTGCTGGTTTTGAACCAAAAACCGATGAGCTACTGTACAGGAGCACGACAGATCTATTAGCATAGAGGCCAAAGCCGCTCCTTTCCAGGTATTGTAATCATTCCAATACTCATTAACACAACCCAGCTGCACTCCCATGCAGCATATTTACTCTTGTCGTTGGAAAGCGAGCTCGCCTTTCTCTGGCCGTGTGCAAAGCGAAGGAGTGACATTCTTACAGTTTATTCTTATCACAGCTACTTATCCTAGTTTTGGCCTACTTCAGGGACGTCTGGGGCATCTCAATCAACGAACTTCAATGAGCAGATTTAGTGTCATTATAGACGATTGTATTTTAAGGCCACGATAGCACACGATGATGGACATATCATGCAGGCAATAGAACAGCACCGCCCAAAGACTAGTCGAGAACCGGCATGGTTCTAATTCTTCAACACATCGCAACAACACTCTTGTAAGACCTAGTGTGCACTCTCTCCCGATGGTGACCGTGGCGATTGCGCCGAACTCAAGGTCTCCCTTTTTTGTCTCGTCCCACCGTGCAAGCCAAGCACTGGGAAGAATATCCTCAAGAGATCCGCCCCCAGATTGGTCCGGAGCGGCGTATTTTAACAGTACCCCTTTCCCCTCAACTTTTAGTCTGTACTTTCCCGTTGTCTCTCCCTAAAGGGGAGTTAATCACAATATCGTACCAACAAACTTCCCTCCGTTTTTACTCAGCACATTAATCAGCTGCCCGCGGGGTATTTGAACTAATGTATTCACTGTTCCATCTTTGAACATCTTTTTCCCCCACCGTGACTGCATGATAGTAAAACAACAGTAGTTGTCAAAGACTGAAGTCCCGCTGTGCATTATCACTTCGACTCTATTCGTCTGTAGGTCAAACCTCCAGTTAACGAGTAATCCAATTTTTTCAATTTCATTTCCAGCCTGGACCGTCACATCAAATTGCCTAGTTATGCAATCGAAACTATCACGTTTCGTTGTCCGGACGATTCCCAAAATTGGAACTTTGGTTCTGTCTGCTATTACTGTGGCCTACTTGTGGAATTACATGCAAATAAAAACACAGCTTAAAAAACAACGTACGAGCATCGATGAGCCCATGATTGTAGAGTTTTACAAACAAGTGGAAAAGGAGTCATCTGGTTGGAAAAACAAAAGAGTTCCTCGCTCCTGGGAGGAATCAGATGAAAAATAACTGTCTGTTTGTTTATCCCCTGTTTCATTAGTATATTGCGACTTCAGTTCATTTGTATAGAATATACTTTTCTTTATCAAGTTTCTAAGATTACTGTGTTCATTGAGACTAGAGTGGTGGAACACTGACTGACTAATCCATGTCGATGTCCGCAAACAAGATGGATTTTCGTGTAGTGGTATGGTAATAAATAATAATAATAATCGTTCACCTATTGCACCCTTTCGGTGCCTAGCTACCATGCCACACCAAGGAGGCACGAGGGCTGGGATACTGCCAGGTTGCCCAAGCCTAGACAGGTGAAGTCGAGTGGCAGAGGTCGGTTTCGAACCACGGATCTTCTGGTCAGTAAATTCGCGCTCTAACCACTTGAGCCATCTCGACCCCTAGTGGAGTGGAATGTCGAGTCACTGCTAATGGAAGTCGGTCCGAAATACTCTCATTTGCAAGTTAATTTTGTGTCAGTGGGAAACCCAACTAAATCGCCGGGAATGCTTTAAGTACCCGGAGAAATTCATGGTTCATTCTTCTTATCATACTTTGGTGTCAGTGATACTCTTGGCACTGTTTAGTCGTCACAAACTAGGTTTTTATGTTTCCCGATGACCAGCGCTTCTGAAAATTGCAGCAGTCTCCCCGGAAGTTAATCGGGAGGCTGCCGTCGTGTTTACCATCCTCACGACGGTATTCCTGAATTAGCTTCGTGTTCGATGCTCAACTTTGCATTTTGGTGCAGATTGTTGAGAAACTCCAATAGAAATTCGATGTGAATTCTCGAAGTATAAGTCGTTATGCAACACATTGCGTTTCGAAAGAGATGTGTTTGTTATTCAAGAATAGCCGTAAACATCAGTTGAAAGCTGCCTCGCCCCTCCGTTTGCTTACAACAGGGTTCTTGAAGGCTGAAACTCGCATTTTTAGTGCACAAAAATCGTTCAGCTGTAGCCATGCCACAGGGGGGAGGCACGAGGGCTGGGATGCTGCCAGGTTGCCCAAGTCTAGACAGGGGAAGTCGAGAGGCAGAATTCGGGTTCGAACCATGGACCTTCCGGTCAGTAAATTCGCACTCTAACCACTCGGTCCATCTCGCCCCGATTAGTGCACAAAAAGAACAACTGTCTTATTTGTGTCATCTGTGTATCAGTATTGTCAATGTTTGCGCTGAATAGAGTGACAAACACAAACGCTGTCTCCTTTAAGGGCGCGTTCGTGAATGGAAAACTAGTGTCCATTGATGTAAGGCGTCTGTGACGATGTTCAAAGTCGACGGAGAAGATACTAAATGATGACTTTCACTGACAGTGTTGTTGGATAAATTATCATTATCACGTTGCTAAGGTTTCACGAGCCATTCTGTTATTTTGTGTTAAGATGACTTAAGCGCATTAGACTGGTTTCAAAGAGATACGCAACTTCGTAGTACAACGGCCGAGACTACTGATGCGACGCGAGTAGTATGTGGTTTTCTCGTAACTCCGCATCGCATCTAATGAATGGTGGGATTTATTACGGAACCTGTGGAACTACTTTGAAGCGTTCGTTTACAGTCGTGTGATAGTCGATGAATATCCATGAAAGTTCGAGGGAGAGGCATGGGAATGTTCGGTTTTTAAAACTAAGGTGCATATGAGATGTTTACTTTCCTGTCCGATTGCTTGTGGCTGCCTTGTTAGTGTTCCCCAGTGTTCCCTAGAACAGTGTCACGCTCAGCCCTCAAACTCTGCAGATCGGTGTAGTGAACTTCAGACAAGTCCATCATGTGTCTTTTTCATGATATTGTCCCGAAACACGAAAGCTTTAGGAGTTCATCACAGTTCATTAGCCTAGTAGATTTCATTCCACAGGTCCGTATGCAGGAAACATCTGATCAGCTTTTTTCGTTTAGCGCCTGATTCAATTGTTTCTGTACCCTCGTTTGAATGACACTCACTCTTAACGCAATCCGTTTAGTGCCTGCACTGTCCACACCATTAATTCATGCATAAAATTGGATATGCGGTTTGTATGTGCCTAACGGAGATTTCTCCAGCCCGTTTTGTCGAAGGTCGTCTAGACATATGCTGTCAAGAAACTTTCTGAGATCTTATGGGAGCTAACAAAAAATTCAAACTCGATACGGTACATTCCTGACTGACCTCACTTGGTTACTTGCAAAAGAGAAACGGTCATTAGTAATAATGCCGGATTTCATCCGTCACTTTCACCACTCAGCTTGACAATCCCAAGCTAAGGCAGATACGCTACACTACTCACGAGTAATAAGAATTATTGAAGAATTACTGACCACTCAGGTTTCGGACCATCTGAGGGGCATACGTGCCATCGAACATTAATAGGATTTCTCCCCGTCTTTGTTAAGCGGGATTGTAAGGAGTGATCTTGTTTGAACATCTCTATTTAGATAAAAGTTTTGTACTGATCAGATTTGACGTAGCTTGCGAAGCTCGACAGCTTCTTGACATAGTGAATTAGGCCCGCTAGGTCCTTAAAATTTTTCTGATACCTCTCACTTGAAGGCTCCTGCTTGTATCTTCTAAGGACAGTGGTTTTTAGTACGGGATTAAATCATGGCAGACACGTTTCTATGCTGCCATAATCCAGTTACAGAAGGCATATACAATTTTGTTTACTACACTGATTCAGTTGATCCTTGATTGTTACCGAACCGGCCCCTTCTAAACTAGCTTACCACCTACGGCCTTGTGTTAATAAAATACTCGGTTGTGATTGGTTGTCACACAGTATGTAGTAATATCCTACTGTTTTTCCGGTATTTGATGCTTGAGGTTGATCTGATAACAGAGCTTATTTGTTCGTGGAAGGCTTGTACAGAGCAGTCATGATTTAACTCCATCTCATCAGTGATGAATCTTATAAGTAGTATTCAAAATGTGTCTGTTAGTCTTTCAGGAGAACAACGTTATACAACAAAGCTTTCTTTTCAGTTCCAGTACAGTAGCATTACATCAGATGTGAGAAAATCGAGAGTGAAAGAGTGGGACCTTGCTGATCAGTTAGACCCACAACAGGGGGTACTGATATCAGATGGTCTCGCTTATTTAGCTACGAAAACCTCCATATCGTGGGTGGTTCATACCGACCATTCTCGGTCAGGTTATTTTGACAAACTTGTCCGGCTCAATTTCAACCATCAGTGGTTCGGCCTGCAACCTACTCAGACTCCAGATAACGATTAGACGAGAGTGACAATAGGCTTTGGTTAAATTGCTTTAGCTTACATGGATAAGTATGCTAAAAGCGAATAACAACCGCCTCGGCCGGACCTATTCTCTGCACCTGATACTCCTCTTTTTCTACTGAAATGCTCTGCACAAGGCCCAGAAAATTGATTCCAGTTTGACGCGGTGGTTTTAGCGGACGAATTGCCCGAGAATGACGACTTTGGTGCCTATTCTCTCTTTCTTTAGTCTCTACACTAGCAAATGCTCGCTTATCTTTTTTTGTTCGTCGTCAGAAGTATACAGATACACTGGAATTGGTGAATCCTCGTGGTCACGAGGCATCGAGGAATCACCATTTTGTCACTGAACGTGACTGAACTTGGCAGTCTGGGATATATGGTGGAGGAAAACAGATTAAAGGCTAATAAATACCTCAAAAGATGTTCAATTAGGTGAAAAATGCTTGGAATCGAGTGAGTTGTCATCGTTTTCGAAACAGTTTGGTGACAATCTGCTTGGGCAATGTTTCGCTTTGGACACAAAAGCTTCGTCAGGCCAAGTGACTAGGTTTCGAGTTGGGTCGAGATTCAAGGCGGAAGAAGAACCAATCTGTTAAGTCAAGCTAAATCTCTGTTGGGTGTCGGCCTGACGAGGCTTTTGTGCCAAAAGCGAAACGCTGCCCAACAATAAATCTACCAGTTGTCACCAAACGTTTTTCGAAAACCTCGAAAGATGCTTGATACATAAGTGAGAGGCCAGCAAATATTCAAGATGCTGTTGTCGTTTAGCTTCAGCTGCATACTTTTTTCCGGAAGTCTAACAAGATAGCAAATCATTAATAGAATCAAGTGCCGTCTGCAGATACTCATTAGAACAAGTCAGACCTTGGAATGATTTTCGTTTGTCTTGCAATAAAACGGATCTCAAAAGTGGAGGCACTGACAGTGGAGTTCGATTTCTAAGTGTTCCCGTCGCCAGGTCACACCATACTTGCAATAATGGTGAGACTCCATTTTTTATTTGATGATGCCACCCACTCCTTTGAAGGCTTCAGAAAATCAAAGGTTCCTCGAGGAGTGCGGTAGAGTAATGTCCCTGCAGTCGATTTGCTCTACTGCGTGGATGGGTTTTGAGTCAGGTGACACCTTAAGAGGAATTGTTGTAGGATGTTTGCTGTGGTTCCTTCCCCTTCCGCCTTAAGCAAAGCTCCTTGGAAAGTATCCACGAGACGTTCTGTCATGGCGTTTGCTTGTGGGCAATGTGTGGGCGTTCCAGCATGTTCAACTCAATCAGCAAGACAGAAGTTAGCGAAACGGGACGACGTGAACCATGCCCCATTGTCAGATACGAGCTTTTCGGGCTAGCTGAAACGTCTGAACACTTCTTGTAACTTGTTACTGATTGCTGTGGTCGTCGTTGTCCTCATGAGAAACATCTCCCGTCACTTGTTGTCCACGGTGATGAGAAAACTTTGACCGTTCACGGGACCTGCATAGTCCAAATTTATCCTTGATCACGCATTCAAGAACGGAGCTCACATTTTCTAGGAGACTTTGAAGTCAACGCATATTGGTGGCATGATTTGACGAGCGTTTCGAATTGGCTGTCAATATGAGGCCAATAAACATAGCTTCGGATCAATGATTTCATTCGTTTGATACCGGGATGTCCTTTATGAACTGTTGCAGCTCCTCCGGTACGACAACGCGTTCTGCGAACAATAAGCAATCGTCGACAACGGAAAGTGACGATCGTCTTGGATAAAACTGAACCAAGTCTTTGTTTTTGATGTTTGGTGACCACTTGGAATGGTGATACTTCTTTACTTGACTCAACAGCAGATCCTGTATGGTTGCCTTGCGAATTATTGTGAATGTGATTAGAGTACCTTTGATGGCTTCCCTGGGTGTACATCGTATTTCCGGTTCATCTGAGATCTGAGCTATAACTGAATCTTCCGAGTCCGGTGGTCTATTTTCTAAAAGTCTTGATAATGCACCCTCCTGACCGATCTTGTCAGTAGATTTAAACTTGATGCTAAAGTTGTAACCGAGTGACATTGTGGCCCATCTTTGAAGTCGTTTAGCAGAATAGCAAGGAATGTCTTTATTGGATCCGAACACGGCTAATGATGGTTTGTGGTCAGTAATTAAAGTAAATTTGTGACCGTAAAGCAGCTTGTGGAACTTTTGCACAGTAAAAACAACCAGCAGGGCTTCTTTTTCGATCTGACTGTAACTTCGTTCTGCAGCTGTCAAAGATCGAGCGGGATGGACTATGGCTTTTTCCGTAGCTGGATGCATCGGTCACAACAGTGGTATCCCGGGACGGGTCATAATGTGTCAGGGACGAAGAAATTCTTTAGCAATTGTAAGTTCGAAACCAAACCACGACTGAAACGAAGAAGTCCTCTGTTGACGCTGTTGCAAACAGTGTGGCTGAGTTTCACTACAATACAGAATTCAATCCCACCTTCGAACCATGGCTCCGAAGATGCAAAGACATCTTTTGGACGGAATTTGCGGATTAGGACAATAGTTGGAAATCATGACTGCTACTACGGAAGCCCGAAACAAATGAGCACAACAAGCTTATTAATTTTATTTTCCCAACTCCCCAGAAGACACATCCTTTGATGAACTTGTACAACTCTTGAAAGGTATTTTTGCGAGCAGTCTTTTTTTTACAGCTATAGCTGTTTGAATCTGGTTAAATCTGACAGTGGCTACTACATTACGTCTGCAAGCATAGTGAACCGCTTATATGAAAGACACAAACTCACGGAAATGAAAGTCACCACGAGATGTTTAAATCCGAACTCGATCTCTAAGCAAGACTGATCCTCCAAACGTTACCACGGAGTGCCAACGTTTGCTTAATCTGAAGCACGACACAGCTATGATAGAACGCAATCATCTTTCTCAGTCCGGCCATACCGCTTCGATGATTATTCAAGAAAACAGGTGCGAAGAAGCAATCGGTGGAATCCAGTAAGACACCTACGCCATACGGGGCAATGTGGTGAATGGTACTTTATCCGTTTTGCCATTTCAAGAAGCACCAGTGTCGGAAGTGCTCCAAGGCAGGACACAAAGAAGAGTGTTGTCGCACATCTTTTTCTCAACAAGGCAACAAACTATTCAAACGAATAGTACGTCCTTCAAATGCATGCACTAAATCAGTACTAGCCACTTTCAGTGCGGATTGGAAACGTCAGAGGAAATTTGTGTCAGCTTTCCTAAACTACACATCAGTACGTCTGCAACTTGATACCGCCTCCGAAATCCCAGTCATTTCCAGAGGTACGTGGGAAATGATGGGTAAATCCTTCTTTCAACCTCACAAATCGTGTTGCATCAAACGCTTCTGGCGGAAAATTACAGTTGACCGGTGTGCTTCCTTGTTCTGCGCTGTGCAACAATATCCATTTCACTGGATTATGTTGCTTGACCAATTTAACACATTTGGACCTCTTGGCCTGGAATGGATCGACCGGTTGAAGCTGTTTGAAATTCCCATGAATACTGTATACAACCTTGTAGATTCGGATGTCTCTCAAACCTCGAAATGGATAGAATAACTTCTTTTCTGGGTATTCAGCGATACTCTCGGAAAGTGTTCAACGTCAGAATGGAAAAACTGTGTTCACCTAAGGATGTCCGTTCCGCCTACTGTCTTGCCTTTAGTTGATCAAGAGCCAAAGAAACTGAAAAACGAGGGAATCATTCAACTAGTCAGTCATTCAGAATGGGCAGCACCGATTGTGGTAGTCAAAACGCCTAACCGCAAAGTCAGGATATGTGCAGACTTTTCAACTGGTCGCGACGAGACACTAGGGGATCATCAAGGCACATTTCAATTTCGGCCAAACGGTGAAAAATGTAGCCTGATGTGTACTTGCAAAGTGAAGTCTCAAGCGAGTGTATGCACTTACTTACAATCAATGGATATCGTTCAATTTTCCAATAAAACCGACTACCATTCGGTGTGAAGTCCACACCGGCAATAATCCAGAAGCTAATGGACACCATGCTACAAGGACTATCATTCGCTGTTGCTTATTTGGACGATATTATCATCATCGGCTCTGACCCATACTTTATCCGTTTTGCCATTTCAAGAAGCACCAGTGTCGGAAGTGCTCCAAGGCAGGACACAAAGAAGAGTGTTGTCGCACATCTTTTTCTCAACAAGGCAACAAACTATTCAAACGAATAGTACGTCCTTCAAATGCATGCACTAAATCAGTACTAGCCACTTTCAGCGCGGATTGGAAACGTCAGAGGAAATTTGTGTCAGCTTTCCTAAACTACACATCAGTACGTCTGCAACTTGATACCGCCTCCGAAATCCCAGTCATTTCCAGAGGTACGTGGGAAATGATGGGTAAATCCTTCTTTCAACCTCACAAATCGTGTTGCATCAAACGCTTCTGGCGGAAAATTACAGTTGACCGGTGTGCTTCCTTGTTCTGTGCTGTGCAACAATATCCATTTCACTGGATTATGTTGCTTGACCAATTTAACACATTTGGACCTCTTGGCCTGGAATGGATCGACCGGTTGAAGCTGTTTGAAATTCCCATGAATACTGTATACAACCTTGTAGATTCGGATGTCTCTCAAACCTCGAAATGGATAGAATAACTTCTTTTCTGGGTATTCAGCGATACTCTCGGAAAGTGTTCAACGTCAGAATGGAAAAACTGTGTTCACCTAAGGATGTCCGTTCCGCCTACTGTCTTGCCTTTAGTTGATCAAGAGCCAAAGAAACTGAAAAACGAGGGAATCATTCAACTAGTCAGTCATTCAGAATGGGCAGCACCGATTGTGGTAGTCAAAACGCCTAACCGCAAAGTCAGGATATGTGCAGACTTTTCAACTGGTCGCGACGAGACACTAGGGGATCATCAAGGCACATTTCAATTTCGGCCAAACGGTGAAAAATGTAGCCTGATGTGTACTTGCAAAGTGAAGTCTCAAGCGAGTGTATGCACTTACTTACAATCAATGGATATCGTTCAATTTTCCAATAAAACCGACTACCATTCGGTGTGAAGTCCACACCGGCAATAATCCAGAAGCTAATGGACACCATGCTACAAGGACTATCATTCGCTGTTGCTTATTTGGACGATATTATCATCATCGGCTCTGACCCACAAAATCTCCATAAAAGTCTCGGTCAAGTGCTGGACCGAATCCAAGACTATGGATTCCACCTCAGAAGTGAAAAGTGTCCGTTTTTAATGGATTCCATCAGATACCTCGGATTCATAATTGATCGTCATGGCCAAATCCGGACTCGGAAAACATAGATGCCGTCAAACTAATGCCTCCGTCCAAGGATTTACCTACATTGAGGTCATTCCTGGGATTCATCAGTCCCTGGTCCCCTGAAACGCCTTTACGCGTCAGCTGATTCTCACCTTCATTAGCTTTTTGGTTTGGCTGTGCATTGGGCTTTTAAGCGGCTATCCAGACTCGGGATCACGGTGTTAAAAACATTCAGGAAAGTTTAGCCCACAATACTGACCTACCCAATATATTAAAGGTAGATAGTCCGGGATGTTGACCCGCTGGTGCGCCGCTTTAGCGAGACATCCAGGATTTCTACAGTGTGCTAACTCACGGACAAACTTGACACTGATGTAGGTGGTGTTGAATATTGAAACCACCGAATTGGTTTTATTGATTGCACGATGAAATACTATCAACAGACGGGTGGTAAATGGAAAACTTGCCGATTGTCTGTGCTAAACTCTAACAGTCTAGCAAAACCTACCAGCGGAGGATCGAGCACTGAGCTTACCTTTCTCGTGACTCGTCAGGTGGGCCCAGTCCTCGGATATGCAATCAAACCGATAAGTTTAGCGAACAAACGAATAAGCCTATGGTTCGATTTTGCACCGCCATTTCTACCAGTTTCTAAGCAGGTCGTCTTGGGCCTTTAGCTTCGCAACTTGGAAGCTCAGAAGACTCGGTTTATCTTAAGTTCTCTCTTCACCTCTTGGGATGCTCAATTGTTCTCCTCTTTCAGTTGGGTGGATAGCATGCAAAGGGCGCGCGGCATGGTAGATTTCATGGTGACACACTTTGAGCATGCCTTCAACCATGTTGGCCTCCATATGTTTGTTGGTCAAGCCAGTTCCTCGACAATCAATCTAAATATGGATTGCCCTAGCCAGTTTACCGGCTTTCGGTAAGTTTTCCGCTGAGACTGTTAACTAGATTACAAACATTTCATCCTCATTTGACAGAACATTGCCACTGTGCAGCTAGCTAGTTAGTTTCTCCACATCTGGTTGCTCTTCTAGTTTCCGGAGGGTATTTAATAATTGTGATGAGTTTCTACGTGGGTTGATTGGTTAATCTGTGTGAGGAAGGTCACATTTCTGAAAGTAACCTCAGAATGCTGGGAACATACCCAGATTCTCAGACTCCACCAAACACTCAACAGAGAAGCTGGAAATCCTCAAGGTCAGTCAATCAGTCGGTCAGTTCAGCCACCTCCGACGAGTTTCTTTTCTCTGGCATCCGTCTGTTTGGCCATAATGATTCGAACATATGCGTTGAAGTCTACGCGATCAGATATCGTCAGCGTTTCTGGTGCACCTGCATAGTGGGCTTGTTTTCGTCCTAGTTCCCGAATATTCTCTCGTATCGTGTCACTCATACGTTCGACTCATTATTGCCAAGCAGACAGAAGGCAAGGATAGAAAACTCGTCAGCCAGCTTTAACCTATGACACCATGCACAAAGTTTCCGACAAATCCAGAAAGGTACATGCACAATTTCCTTCGTTAATGCTGAACACTACCCTTCATTAGACTTTGTCACTAGTTCCAAAATGTTGTTGTCCTGGTTGAGAAAACTGCCAGCTCGAGCTTCAAGTCCAATTTGAGAATCTATATGATCAGCTATCTGTGCTAGTACCCCCATATGAACTGCGTGTAGAAATCGACGTTAGTCAATCCGTGTTACAAGTACCTCGGCTACAAACCCAGACCCAAAAGACTTTCAAAAGAGGAACATTTAGAGAGTCTGAAATGATTAAAGAAAAACGAGCAAGTTTTACTATCCAAGCCTGATGAAGGTCAAGGAATTGCTTTGATGAACAAATCCGACTACACTGATAAGATAAATGCCATCCGCCCAGACAGGTTCAATGGAATCCGAGAAAGACAAGACGTATGTGATTGAATAAGCGATGTCCAAAGTAGTAAGACGTTTTAAACAATGCGGAAAGATTGATATCAATACTTTCGAGCGTGTCCACTCCACAACAATTCATCCGCTTTATGTTTCCCAAAAGTGCAAATACCCGGCCTACCTCTCAGGCCCATCCTCGATATGTCTAATTTTCCTTACCATGTTTTGGTCAAATGGCTTTTCAGCCTGTTAGAATCAATCAGGAGAGAAATGTCGAAACACAGCCTAACAGGCAGTTTTGATTTCCTCGATAAGTTCAGAGATTTGAGGGTTGATAAACACTCCATATTCTCCCTGGACATCGAGTCATTGCTTACCAACATACCACTCACTGAAACAACAGACTACGTTTGTGACTTGATTGGGTGCAACGGTAAAGATATTGATATTCCCATCTCGGATATCACGGAGCTCCTGCTTCTTTGTACCTACAATGTTCAGTCTACTTTCAACAACCAAATTTATCGACATAAAGACGGGGTTGCGATGGGTTCTCCTCTAGGTCCCATGTTGGTAGATTTTTCCTCGGCCATACCGGGAGACTCATAAATTAGACGCTTTCATTGCACGGTTAAAATTGTATCCTCGATACGTGGACGACATTTTCGTAGCTGCCGATTTAACTATCAACACAAGAGACGTGCTTAATAGTTTCAATTCAGTCCGTACTAATATCAAGGTTACCATCGAGTCAGAACAGAACGGAAAGTTAAGTTTCCTCGGTGTCAATATTAAAAAGAAGACTGTCGAGACCATAGAACACAAAGTTCACAGAAAGCAAACGTGGAAAGGTCAGTATATTCACTTCGATAGCTTTGTTTTGCTACAACAAAAGCGTAATCTAATTAAACGCCTGACTAAGAGAGCAATGAAGATATGATCCCCCGACCGCTTAGAAGAAGAACTAAAGTTTTGGGACCCATAATCCTGCAGAACGGATATCCTGAAAGGTTCGTCCTCAAGACTATGGAATACGTTAAACCCAAACCTACACAATGTTCTGTTGGAAACAAGACCGTCTACACTAGGCTCCCATTCAAAGGTGACTCGGTTGATGAACTAATCACCAGAAGAAGGCTTAGAAACTCTGTCGATACGATATACATGGCTGCTAATTCGTGTTTGAGCTTCAACTCCATCCCCACTAACAGCTTCCGCTTGAAGAACAAATTGTCATGTTCTACCATCAGCTTTTGTGTGTACTCATCTGTATCCCCGTGCCCAGAATCATACCTTGGTCGTATGACAAGGCGATTCTAGGACCGAGTGCGGGAACGCAATCCTGTATCTCATAGTGGTAATTGAAGAAACCAGGCGCAAGTGCGATTGCATCACGTTTGGCCGAAACCAATCGTGTCATCGACAAAAAGTACCGAGTACCTCTGAACCGATCACAATTGGTACGATCCAGACTACTATCGATCGCCGAAGCGACTGGAGTCCGACTGCTGGATCCGAAACTTTGCTTCCGAAAGAAACCTGTGCGACCTCTGAACTTGAAATGGCCCACGTAGCATCCGGTCCCACAAACCTGTCTGACATTGACTTTACTTACCTGATTCAGTGACCCATTGACCAAACGCTCATTCAACCTCATTCCTTTGATTTCTATTTCTCTTAAGTATATGTACCCCCGTTTTTTAACTTTTTTTCACGTGATTGCCATTGTGGCTTATTAGCCAAGAGGAACAAACGCAGAAAGCAGGCTTTGTCCGCTAACTTGATTGTTCTTAAAGAGTGAATAAAAGCCTTGGCACAATGTTTTGGTAAGCAAGCGGATGCAACCACAAGAACCGATAAAATATTCTGAAACGCAACCATTATTCCAGATTCAGCCCTCACCTTACTTTGACATCGGATTAAGAATATATCCGGACATACTGTCTTCAACAAATTAGCACATCGGGTCGTCTCGGCTAAACGCGATATGCTTCTCCAGAAATGTCTGCTTGTATTTATGACAGTGTGTATATTTTTAATCACACGGGGGAGGGACAGTTCAAATGCCGTCCCTAACCGTCATATCTTCTCCAACAAAATAGAGCTGCCTTGGGAACAACAGGTGCGTGGTGACAGAGAATTTCTATTGCGTTGTTTTGGCGTCATACAATTGTACGACAATGCCGTAGAGCTACTCAGACAATGAAGATCACTTGTCACGTGGGATGTTCCCGGACGGAACTTCTATCCGCTCGATTTCAGAGGGAAACTGACGTTTTGGAAAAGCTTTTGTAGTAATTGCTCTTTGTACTAAGTTCATACTTTACAACAAAACAGTTGGTATGTCGCCTTTGTGTTTCAGGCATTGGTTGGTTTCTTGCACTGTGAGTGTTTTGCCTACGTACAGAGCATTTTGAAGAACAAAATTAGACTTCATGATCAGGACAAAGTGTGAGTCATACCCAGTAGAGGTTATAGTTCTTTTGATGGATCGCAGAAGTGCACGAGAAATTTCCCGAGAGGTCGAATCAACCTTCCAACCAATAAACTTGATCACCATATCTTCAACGAATGATCACACTTTTGAGGACATTTGAGGAACTAGATAGGAACAAGCTCAGTATTCTGGTTCGTTAGAATTTCTATATGGTTCCCTGCACGCATAGACTCCCGGCCTACACTTTTACCTAGTTCATCGTCTCCAAGCAAAAGAAGATTAGGGAGAATAAGCTTGAGATTCCTTTGAACCCATCTTCTGAGTCCTCAGGCCATTCAGAATGTGCATTCACAACTTTTTCTCAACTTTGGCGGCTGAATTTATCCGTGGTAGTCATGAGAACAAAGAAGGTAGCGAACAAAGCTTGTTTTCTGTGATTGCTTCTCTTGGCTAATAAATCACAAAGCGATATGATACGTGAGGAAAGCCAAAAATTGGAGCACATACACTCTAGAGAAATAGAAATCAAACAAATGAGGGTTGAATGAGGGTTTGGTCAATGGGTCACTGAATCAGGTAAGTAAAGTCAATGTCAGACAGGTTTGTGGGACCGGATGCTACGTGGGCCATTTCAAGTTCAGAGGTCGCACAGGTTTCTTTCGGAAGCAAAGTTTCGGATCCAGCAGTCGGACTCCAGTCGCTTCGGCGATCGATAGTAGTCTGGATCGTACCAATTGTGATCGGTTCAGAGGTACTCGGTACTTTTTGTCGATGACACGATTGGTTTCGGCCAAACGTGATGCAATCGCACTTGCGCCTGGTTTCTTCCAATTACCACTAAGAGATACAGGATTGCGTTCCCGCACTCGGTCCTAGAATCGCCTTGTCATACGACCAAGGTATGATTCTGGGCACGGGGATACAGATGAGTACACACAAAAGCTGATGGTAGAACATGACAATTTGTCCTTCAAGCGGAAACTGATAGTGGGACTGGTGTTGAAGCTCATACACGGATTAACATTAGAAACATCCCTATGGTTAGAAAAATTGAATATGTTCAACCAATAGGTCAAATATGCAAGCTGCCCGCCCAATTTGGCGTAAATTCCTGTTTGACCAATAACCTGTCCTCATTCCTTAGTTGGATTGTTGTTCAGTTCCCATTATACAAGCAGCACGAAAACGTGAGGAAAGAGGCGCCCTTTCCAAACTCAGTTTCATACCGAGTGCATTCAATCGGCGTACCATTATCACCCAACGAGAAGCTTTGCGTGCCACGACCCCACGTTTTATGAAGTAAAAGGTTATCTACCTAAATTTTGGGTTTCGCTCGAGTGCTGTGACGAGGAGGCCTTAAACGGGGTATCTGTTATCTGCTGCCAACAACTAATATACTGCAGTGATTTTGTTGGTCGGCTTGATGGACTTAGATAATACTCAGAAGTTGCATTAACTCGGTGCAGTAAATTTGCCAGATAAGCTCGGCTACAGGAGGACTTTGGCCTTGTTGGGATGGATGACCGTGAGGTGTTTTCTGGAGATCCATCATTTCGCAAAGGTAGGTGAAGAAATAAATTGATGCTGACCCGGTAAAACAAACGTGTGATTTCTGGTGAATAGTCAGATACATTTCTGTATACATTGTCACTTACATTGTGGAAGTATCTGATGGTTGACAAGCAGTTCATCAGATGTTTTACTGAAGATGTAGCAAGCTCCCGTAAACTCAAAGCGTGTAAAATATTTCGCCTATCCTGATGCTTGTTGCACGGACATACCGGGATAGAAAAAGTGATTTGGTTATGCAGATTTCGGCTGAATTCTTACAGAATAAGAGCCCACAGACTGAGATCTTTTAAATAGGTTTCGGACAGCTTGTTAGTCACATCAAACCAAAGTACGTAAGCAAATGAAACTCTTCGGCCGTAGAATAGTGTGAGGAGCGCA
>NW_008752079.1:234866-235659 GCF_000715545.1 Opisthorchis viverrini | reverse complement strand
TTCCAAATACAAAATAACAAAATCACAATTAGGAAATAAGCAGCAATCTCACAAATCAGACTTGGTTGTTCAACATCAATAATCTCGTAGAGTGTATGGATTCTTATCAAGAGTGGGCGGGCGTCAAGTTGCATCATTTACAGGTTCATTGGTGAGCACACCATTCTAAGTAGGAATTTGGTAACTTCGTTTACGGTGGCGTTCCCTTCTGTGGAGAATTGTTTAAAGGAGGTATCACGGATTCACGGATTAACGGATTGATACGCATGACCAAGGCTATTACCCAAGTTCTCGGGTCAGTGACTGTCGTTCACCTGAAAGGAACAAGTGAATGAAGGGTGTAGCACTGCTCTTTATTTTCTCAGCGCGGGGCAGTTTGCTCGCCGGCGCGGGGATTCGCATAAATAAATGTCCAATAGTGCTTTAAACTGGATTCCAGAAGCAGCGTGAACAACCGTCGGAGGAAGGTCATTCCACGCACCTACTACATGAAATGAGAGAAAATTTTGTGAAAAAAGCCTTGTCTAATGAATGTGTGTGCCCTGAGCTTGAAAATTTTCTTACTATGTCCTCGCCGGGTGTTTGGTGGGTCAACGGTGGAAAACTTGTTTGCCAAGCTTTGTTCAAACAGGGCGTAAGTAAGAATTAGGTCCCCTCGGAGGCAACGGTACTCCGGGGAAAAGCTCAAGCATCGCGAGATGCATTTGGTAGTCTAAGTATTTGAGCCCGGCAACAATTCTAGTGGCGGCTCGCTGGACACACTCAATGAGGGTGACGCCCTTCGTCCGTCCGG
>NW_008752079.1:232463-234031 GCF_000715545.1 Opisthorchis viverrini | reverse complement strand
TGGGAATATACATTATTATTATTATTATTATTATTATTATTATTCAGAAGAAGGTGCGAGTTCAACGACCACAGCTTTGCAGCGTCTACATCCATTTAGAGGCCACTGGCATTAGTAGTCCAGGATTTCAAATCGTCCGCAAAAAGTGGACATGGACTTGCAAGAACGTCTAGGAGGTCGCTGACGTAGATCGGAAACAGCGCTGGTCCCGGGACAGAGCCTTGAGGAACTCCAGTGGAGACCGGCCCTGGAGAATAGAAGGTCCAGTTTATTCTCACTCGGAATGATCTGTCTGATAGGAACGCTTTGATCCAGCAAAGGATTTTACCCTGAATCCCGTACAACTCGAGTTTGTGGGGCAGCGGGACGTGTGGAACCCTATCAACTGCTTCTAAGAAGTCGAAAAATATGGCATCCGATATGAGTCCTTCGTACTTGGCTTGGGTTAAGCTGTCCATAAACACGAGCATGTTTGTCACGCAAGAGGGCTTTGGGAGAAATCCGTGTTGAGCTGGAGATATTAGGTTAATGGAAGTAAGGTGGTATGGGATGGCTTGCTTCAGAATGCATTTCATCACCTTGCGCGGCACGCTAGTGAGGCTTATAGGCCTGTAGCTGCCAAAGACAGTCGGTAACAAGTTTTGTGGATTGGCGTGACAATCGCTTACTTCCAAGCAGAGGGAAGGCGGCCTTCGTCAAGCGACTGAGGAAACACCATGTGTAAATGATTTGCCAGCGTGTAGGACGTTTCTTTCAGTATCCTTGGATGGAGCTCGTTGTTCCAGATGTTCCATTTGCGGATTTCTGATTTACAGCGATTCCGCATTTTACGAAATGCCAGCTCACCTTCTGTACCCCCTGTAGTCAACTTTTTGGAATAGAGTTGGAATCTTTTTTCCAGGAGTCGCCGAATATTTTTCGGCAACCTGCGGTTCATCCGATTGCGTGCCGGCTTTTTGGGACGAACGATGCGTCATCCTCGCGAACTTTTTGGACAATAGTCCTATATAGTTCTTCCACCGGAGGTGGTCTCATTGTGATTTGATCAAGAAGGATGCGCATTCTTGAAATGTCTGCATGGCAGAAGTCTCGGAACCACGTTTGAGGTTTGGGATTTCCGGCCCAATGGCAGATGAAATCAAAGGTCAGGACACAGTGGTCACTATGTTCCAGTGGAGCGTTAATTGTTACCTGATCAACGATTGCCAACTGATCAAGTTCCAGTGCCTCTCCCTGGATTGTAAGTGGCGTGTTCAGTGACTGCACGTCCACAATCATGACCTTACATTTTGTGGGTGCAAAGTGCATACCAAAGGACGGGATGAATTTGGACAGGTCATCCGAGAATACTTGCGCCTTTTCTTCCTCTTCGAAAATGAGAACGATGTCGTCTGCATATTCCAGATCGACGAGGTTTTCTTCACTGGCTATTTGAACACCAGGGTTTTGAGGACCCTCCAGCCTTCGTCTCATTATTTCATCGATCACAAAGTTAAGAAGGAATGGAGAGAGTGGGCATCCCTGACGGACACCGCTTTGTGTACGGAAGCTTTTGGAGAGCTCTCCGT
>NW_008752079.1:222514-232034 GCF_000715545.1 Opisthorchis viverrini | reverse complement strand
TGGCAGAGGAGTATGAAGGAGATCACGAAACGCTTGGGTGCTGTCGGTGCTACTCGCCTTCCAGGATGGGGACCGCGTGATCCTCACTGTGCCTGGTTGGAGACACTACAAGATATGGCTGCCAACCGATGTCAGTGACGTTCTTGTTGTCAGTTTCTCTCCAGATTGCCTGAGTGAATGTCTCGAAGTCTAGGCTAGTTTTAAGTCTAGTGTTAAGCTAGCACTAAGTCCCTTCCCCGTCCACCTTTACTCTCTTCTTTACAATAAGGCTTTCAAATAAGTCATGGTTGTACGGCAGTGAAGCATTGGTGTTGAGCACTGATGTCATGCTGTCGTTGATGATGATGATGATGATGATCAACGAAGTGTTTTTCGTTGGTGACTAAATCCAGGAGGGATGGTTTTTGGCACGGTATCTGGTGGGTGCGACGACATGTTGAGTCCAAGCGCTCTGCTAAACGACTTCAATCAGAGCCACTGCAAACAGCCCGCTTGATTAGACGCGCTGGAGTTCTATCCAGGAGGCCCTTGGGCTGTTGAAGTCACCTACCAGCAGGAGATGAGTGAAGTGGTATTTGGAGGAGAGTTGCTCAAGTGTTTGTATGAGGAACTGGTCATCTTCAGGTGGACTTGAATGGCTACCGTAGACCACACCAAGAAGAAGAGAATCAGACCCGCGCAGCGGGTAATGATACATGGAGTAGAGTTGACCAGACAGGGGGTTCGGATTAGGTCGACGTGTACTCAAAACTGGGGGTGAGGAGTGAGTAGCGGTTGAAGTAGGTTTGAATCCACGGAAGAAGTTGTAGCATAAGGTTCATTATGGGGTAAGGTATATATCTTGAAGGCTGGTGTGTAGTCGGAAGCGTTTGGGGTTTGAGAGGAATTTCGGAAAATGAAGTCATTCTCATCGGCAGGAGGTGTAGAGAATGGCATTATGCAGAAAGTGGCGGTGGATTTGCGAGGATGGGTTGCGTCCGAAAATGGTCTACAGTTGGGACAGATGTTGATGTGTAGGATGGTGGAGGCGCATAAGAGCCTGAGCTGGTCGCCAGTATATGCGGATGTGAGGTTTCATCAAACTCAAGGTACGCGTGGTTTTGTGTAATTGTCATGTAATTATGGGGAGGCCGAAGCAAGGTGCAGTTACTTGATAAGAACGAGGGATAGATTCTTGAGGGCGTATTTAAGGGTGTTTTATGTATCGCGGCCTTGACAGTAGATATTTGAGTCCGAGGGCGTGTTTTGGCGGAGGTGTAACGCGGAGAGACAGCGGGTCAGGGGGTCTGTGACTAGAACGAGTGCGGTCAACGTTTTCTGTAGTCACCGGGCTGGAACGTGCGATTTTTTGAGCAGCGGGGTTCCTCGCAGGCTGATCGGGGAAACAAGATAGAACGAAGCCGGTATGGTATGCATTCCTTTTTTGGTCCGTTGGGGGACTCCGTATTTGTAGGTCATGGGCAGGTGGAGTGGATCACAGACAATCAGGTCGTCTGAACCGGGCATTGGCGTGGTTCAAAGCTTGGGAAGATGAGGGGATGGGGTTAGATTAGTAAATTACGGTGAGTTTGGGGAGACACCAAAGGGGATAATGTTCATTAACATATGTAGAATGAAAAACTTGACGTCTACTACGATTCGGATAATGACAAGTGATTATATGGAATAGGATATGGATAGATTCGCACTTAACAGACTGGCGACCAAGGGTTGGGTTTGCTAGCATACGAGAATAAAGTACAGGGGATCTGGTAAAAGCTGATATAATCGCGCAGAGTGGTGGTTTGGTTAGAGAAATCAGATGCATGAGGGCTGATGGAAGTAAACTTCCGAGATGACCTGTTGACCTGGTAATTATTACGTGGGTTGGACAGTACCAGGAAAGAAAGTGTAAGCGAAGTAGTCACCAGCCCCCGAAGCATTGCTACCAGCTTCAAGGTTACAATGGTGCACGGCGAATAAAAAGCCTTCGGGCATTAGCCTTGCATTCTGGTAGCACAAAGTTAGGAACTTCCGTATACATATATTTCTCATTTTATGTGAACTTTTGGGAGCAGTGGGTACTAGATAGGTGCATGTTGGAGGTGTTGAGACGTTAGTAGCTCGATTGCATTAGTTGGTAGTTAATCAGGCGTCTGTTGATCTGTTTTTCCAGGTTGGCAATTGATTTGCAAACGTTTCGTCACCATTCGAGGAAGAACAGGACGTTCTTACTAGAGGACTAAACCTTAATTTCACAGATTCCACCAATTTGGAGTCCTTGGCCAGCCTAGGGGCAGCAATGAAATCTACGGAATCGGATGAAAATGCTCACCCACAACCCAGTCAAACTGTTGTACTTACCATCGCACCAAACCAAAACGCTCAAACTGCTGTTAAACAAGGAAAGGGAGGCATTGGAAAATTTGAAGAAAGATGAAACCCCCAACATCCTACCTGCGAACAAAGGACGCATGACCATTATCATGGACAAACTGGATTACGTAGATAAAGCAAAGGCTCTGCTCAACGACACTACCACGTATCGCCGTCTGGAGGATGACTAAACCGGGAAGCCTGCGAACAGAATCAGTGACAGCCTGAAGCGACTGAAGGATCTCCGGAAGATCACAACTGAAGAAAATTGGTGAATGAGAGCCAGAGAATCCAATACTCCACGCTTCTACGGACTTCCGAAAGTAACAAGGAAACCATACTATTACTGCCTATTTTGTCATTCTCAGGCGCGCCAACCCACAACCTTGAGAAGGAACTATGGAAAATGGTCAAATATCTCATCAATAAATCGCAACACTCAGTCAAAAACGCACAACAGTTCTTGGGTAAATTAAAGATAAAGCAAAAGAAGAGAAACGCTGTACAAAATCTTTCAAAAGAACGTTAACCCAAGGAATTTCGTCCGGAGATCTCTGGGTAAATGCGATTCAACCAACTGGACAACCGGAAGATCAAACAAAACAATCACGCTACCATATACGAAAGCATTTCATAGCATTACCGCCAGGGTACTAGAAGAGCACACCATCAAAGTTGCCCACAGTCCGACTGACACGCTGCGAAGGGAACTATCAAAACCCAAGGGTATACTCAATGTGATGGGAAAGACCTGTAATATACCAATTTCGATGCAACGATTGTGAGAAAGCACTTTGTGGAACCAAGAGGGAGGGAAATGTTAACCAGGGTCAACGCACACAAGCTCTCTACTAGGACACACGAAAAACTCTCCCATCACTGCACATGAAGATGGAGAAAGGCGCAAATTTGATCGGAATAATGTCAGCATACTGGGTCAGGCAAAAACAAAGAAAGTGCGCGAGTTCATGGAGGCGTAGTACTCCACTGATGGAGCGATAAACAGACGCATTGAGCTCGATCCTGTCCAACAGCCTCTGAGGATAAAGTAAACCCAGAAACACAAAACCCGGACCCGAACAAAGACTCAAAGAATAAATCGGTGAAACAACAAGCTAATAAAAAAGGAGGTACATAACAAACCAATCAAAAATCATAAAAGCCCAACATGACGCATTACAGATCACGAACGGGTCGACCGGAAGAAACAGCAATGGACGGGAATTTCAACTGTAAGGATTAGGAAATACAAACTACAACGTAAAACAGATTAAGATCAGGCCAATCATAATCCCAGTAGGAAGATTGTCGATGGCCAATCGGGTTACAGCGCAAAAACTGCTCTTTGTAAGCTATATAAACGCGGGCACGAAGAAAGGGACTACCAACTCAACAGCGCACTAATGACGTCTCTTCGAGTGGTGACGGAACGTTTGCAAATCAATTGCCAAGCTCGGCGAACAGATCAACAGCCACATGATCAACTACCAAATGGGTGCGCTGTTATATCTGGCTGCCTAAGTTGGCTTTCTTGCGGTACTACAACAATTATGACAGCGGCGGCTACGGTTCCGCTCGTCCGTATAAGCCAGGGGAACAGCCTCCGGGCTGTTCCATCTGATTTCTTAAAAATTTCTTTTTTTAAAGACAGAAGGTTGGTTTTTCATTTCTTCATCGTCTGTGGCTATAACTTTGCCAGTCACATGGCACAACCGGGACGAATCCAACCCAGGAGCAACCAACACAATACAACGCTGCTCTTTTATTGATTTCCTGAATGGAGTGGTGGTGAGTATACGAACGCATCATGGTGCAACGCAACGGGCTTGTTCTGGAAATGGAGGGGATCGAGTGGACTACTGTCAATCTATTAAACTTGGTGTAGCAGTTGGCGTATGGTCAGTGCGACGTCATACTTGGTTCGCTGAACGGTCTCGTACATGAACATCTTGGGTGTGTCAGATTGTTTATAAGGTTATTTACGAATGGCTTGGGAATCATGACGAATTAAGATCAGTATGCACCAAGAATTTTCTTGGATCCACCGACGGCGCAGCATGGTTCGCTGCTACCGTTCGTAGATTTGGTACTCGAAATTGGGAAAATTGTGAAGAAGGCTTGCTAGTAAGTGATGAGCTATATGCTGGTCTGCGGTGCTGAAAAACAGGCAGCCAAGGGCGGCTACACTTTGAAACCCCTGAACTGAGGGGCAACCCCCCGTTCCAGAAGCAATAATTGACGTTCGGGTGGAGTATGTAGAGAAAATGTTATACGGTCGATGCGAACGGAGGTGGCTGTATGTGAAAAAAAGAGGCGTGCATCAACTAACTGGTGCATCAATAAAGTCGCAGCCGGCTGTTCTGTGGTCCTTGAAGATGGGTATTTGCGTAAGAATATGTTTTCTAAAACCTTGGTCAAGACAAACGTGACTTTGTCTCCTAGAGTGAAAGGATTGGTTGGCTGGCTAGCATTTAGTTACGTAACATTATTGTGCATCGGAGATTTCTAAGACTACAATGGAAGACAAGTTGCAAACCTGAGTCTTCAGTGAACAGTTGCGTATCTTCCATGGATATGGAGGCATTTCTGATATTGCGTACCGCGGGGGAAAGAAGCTAACTAGCCGTGATTGAGCAGCGAAACGAGAATGTCTTAAGGTCTTGGATAATTGTCGTTTCAGGTTCATGGCTCGTGTGGTTCATTGTTGAAAATTTCGAAAGATGGCAACTAGAAAGCGAAGATTCGGTCCGTCGGGGGATACTTCCACTGAAGAATATGTTCAGCATTGGAAGCTGCGTTGATTAGTCAAAACATTGCTTCCAATGATGGCGAATTTGTGGAGAATCATCTGAGGTTGTAGTCAATTTATATGCCTCCAAACTTGTGTTAGCTCTGACGGAAATGTCTGATGTAGTCAGTGCAATAATCTTAAAGGCTCGAATTCCCTTAGCTTAGTTGCATCCCTCGTAGTGTCAAACGAGCATGCTGCTGTGTCAAATGTCGCGTATACCAGGCTATTGTAGGGGCTGTGTTTTTGTATGGGTTCGAGAGATGCCTCCGCGGACAAATGATGCGAGGAATCTTTGGGCATTTGACCATGGAAGCCTTTGATGTTTTTAGATGACGTCAGCGGATCACTTTGGAAATGATTAGAAAACGGGTGTTTGGTTGTGAGGCAGGCAGGTCAATGGGTAGAAGCATCCATCACCGCCGACTTCGATGGCTCGGCCATATACAACACATGACGAAACACGGTTTACCGGGTCAGCTGTTGCCGTTTTCGTCCCCTCCAAAATCGCGAAAACCGTGGATTGGTAAACGTGCAACATACAAAAGGTTGTGAAAGGATTATAAAGCGTTTTGTTGTTGTTAGTGTTGCTCGCCTACCAGGACAAGGTTTTACATGACCCCGTCTGTGCTTGATTGGAAGCGTTCCGAGCCATGGTGGCTGATCTATGTCATTGGCTTGTGTGCTGTCAGTTTCTTTTCAAACCTCATTTCGATTTATCTGCGCTTAATCGTGCACCACTGGCACGTTGGTTTCACCTACGTCGGTGTCAATCACCGCGAAACATGGATCTCAAGGCCAGGTGTTGTAAAATATTTTCTGAACTTTGGTCTTTCCGTTGCCATCCACCTACTCATTGTGCAGCAAGTAATTACCACTTTAGAATGTCAGCTCGATAACTGCACTCAACCTATACTCTGACTATTCCCTGCCTGATTACGCTATCTGAGCCCTAAACTTGCCGACGAAGCATACGACTTTCAGATAACCACCCGGTGGTTTACAAGTAGTGTCCCCTCATCATGCCATGAAACCACTGCATGCCAAAACCTATTCACATCGCGCAAAATGGGCACCTCCTTGTATGACATTAAACATCAGCCCCGTGCTTACGTTTGTAAACGAGCCTCTCCGCAATCCTCGTTGGTCAGCCTGCGAAGAATCCCGCTGCTCGAAGAATCGCACGTCCCAGCCCAATGGCCTTAAATATGATGCCTGTTACGGGACTGTCCAGGGACGCAGCTATGTCGGGCCAAGGATTTCACGGAACTGCGATACCCGGTTTGATAACACACCCGCAACTATCCCCTTCCTACTCTCGACCGTACCCTCGCTCACTCGTTCAATTAACTGCAAATACGACTAGCTCCTGACCTGACCCCAGCTGTCTACATGACATGTTTGCTCCAATCTGCTGAAAATTTCGTTCGAATTCAACCATTTCTGTGCAACTGTGCTTCTCACAAGGTTCAATAACTTTCTATACAGTTCGTGTTCCGGCTCGCGTGTTGCCATCATCTCGCCCTACCAAAGAAGCATTATGCCTGACTCCACAACAGCGACGCCGATGAGTCTCTACAGTTTTGTTGTACAACATGTTTCTGAAATTCCTGTTAACACTTATCCGTTCTGCTAATCCCTCTGCTTTTCAATATGCACGCTATGGAAGCACCAGGGGACAGTGAATCTTCGAAGGCAGGTGTTCACGGCAATTTCTGTGGATGGAAAACAGAAGCAAACATCATGAGCCAAAGCCCAGTAAGCAAGGTTGTACATCACCAATACTTACATATGAATAAATCAAACTGACAGACACCGTTTACTACAACTTCATCATCCCCACTAACTCTCTGTGACCCTGGCCATGGGCCCAACGGCCCAAGGCCACGAGGCCTCAGCGGTGGTTCTAGGTTTTAGTTCAATATGACCGGCTGATGACGCCACCTCTGTTGTCTCATCAGATCTGATGTTCTGGTTTCTCATTTCTTGTCATGCGTCAGACAGGACGCCTCTTGTTTTGCCTTCCCTTGCTTTGATCTTTGCCCGCCACTTTCAAATCCTAACGAACCGACCTAGATCGATGGTCTCTCCAATAACACATGGCAGCTGTTCTTCCCTGCTCATGCCGGTTCAGTGGTGATCATGCCTACATCGGATAATACCTACTCACTCTGACGCTATCTCTTTACTTACCCCCTGTGCATACAATCCCCATCAGCCATGCTTTTATTCTGACTGTAACATTGTGTTCATGCCCTGCGCTATGCCAACCACAAGTTGTGAATAGACATTATTAGTATTATTATTGTTATAAGGTTGGGGCCTCTTCCGCTGTTTTATCTTTCCTAGTCTGTTGCACAAGTATCTGGCACATCTAATTACCTTTTTTGTAGACGTATTGCCATTTATTTCGGAATCATACCCTAGCTATCTGATCACATTGGTAGCCTAGGTTGAAATTGAGATGCCTCTGATGTAGTAGAGAAGATTTACCACACATTGCTTCACTAACGAATTTTGTCGTTAATCGAATAAGCTAATAATACCACCACTCCGGTCCTCATTTAAGCTGCTGTTAGAAACTGAATAATCATCATTCTCTCCGCATNAAGAGCGCCTGGGAGTATAATGCTCTAGTTTTTCAGCCCTATCACTCCTCAGGGTCGGCTGTTTGAGCACTCCAAGTAACTTCAGGCTGTTTGGTATTATCAACAGGCAATTCCCATCCTGCCTCCTTGAGCAACGCTCTCCCCTCTCCATTAATAAATGAATCTGAGCTTTACAAATAACTGGCAGACCTCAGAGTTCGTGTGCATAAGATTGGAAGCGAACTAGCCTCATACAAAAGCACACGACTCATCACTTGCCTTCTAACTACTATTACAACGTGCGATCCGTCAGATATTGCAAAAGCGTCAGCTCTTATTAACACACTCGCTTTCAGGGTTAGTCAGCTTTTGGAATGCGGTCACCAAGTCCCAATATACAATGTCTCTGATCTCATCCTGCTAGAGCACACGAAAGCCGCTGTCCTGACATCATGTAACTTGCTTGACACAACTTTCATAGCTCGGTGGATGCGAACGTAAAAAACACCCCCTACGTTGTTCATTACTGATGTAGTTAAGGGACAAACACAATGCAGTTTGTCTACTAACTTCTATGGCCTTTCTGTCCTATACCAAAGTACTCCAAATCGCAAGGGTCCCAGCTGCCCACACAGGACTGCAAAGGCTGCTCACAAAAAAATTAACTCTCCAAACCTTTAAAGTCGGCCATTGAAAACTGTCTAAGCGATCTCTCTTCCTTCAGTAATATGCACCAGTCAATAATCTTGATGTGACTCAATCTCAAATTTCTCATGTAACCAACCGTTGGACAAATACCCATATCGCCATTGATACGCGTTCTCATGGCGGCCAAATTGTTTCCTTTTCGAGCAGGAGCTCACTGATTCCCTGGACATGGTTTTTTGGATGATTTATTATGCGACCGAGAATATGGCATATAAATGAGCCGTGATCTGAGACAGCAACGCGATTTGGCAAAGTTGAGGAAACATGGTAATGAGCGGGTGTGCGGTAGTTACGGGATATTTATCATTTCCGTCCGTTGGGTGGATGGATTTAAGAATTTAGATCCAGAGGCACCGATTGGAGTATCAGTGAGGGAGCTAGACGTCCGTGAACGCAGTGATGTAGGCATGCATTCAGGGATGGCCCCAGAACAAAAATAGTGCATGCTGACTAGCAATCACGATAAGCTTTAACATGGCAGGGATGCTGAGTGGCGGCTATGAGCCGTCTGCGTGAGTTGGGGACCATTAACTGTCAGAAATGCAAGTAATGGGATTAAATCAGCGGAGCCGGAACATGCAACGTTGTAATCTGATGACTCATGTGAGCCACCTGAAGCCGCTAATTTGAGCAGCCCCTTGGAAGGTGCAAGCACTTTTAGAAACCTATACGGGATTGAGCGTAGGGGTGGATTGCGTCCTCGAATCTTTCTCACCAGAAGTTCAGTGAAGTTATCAAACGCTGGTTTCGTGGGAAGAGGTGAACTTGATAAGATATGGGCGTGGTTTTTTGGCATCCTTACGGAAGAAGTCTGCGGAAACCACCATGAAATTAATTTCGGGGATCGCAAAGAACATCCTGTCTGTGGAAGCGGGTATCTCGAGAGTGTTGGACGTGACAGATAACAAGACCGGCTACAAATCTAGTTGTGCCAGCTTCGGCACACGCAGATATTCCGATATTCTGCCGAATGGGCTGGGTTAACCATACCATTCGTCCTCTTACTCTCTCGAAATGGCGTTTGGTTAAACCATCTGTCTCACCTACTGGTGATGGTGTCCCGTTAAACATAAATAGTTAG
>NW_008752079.1:207166-222272 GCF_000715545.1 Opisthorchis viverrini | reverse complement strand
GTTGGGTGGATGGATTTAAGAATTTAGATCCAGAGGCACCGATTGGAGTATCAGTGAGGGAGCTAGACGTCCGTGAACGCAGTGATGTAGGCATGCATTCAGGGATGGCCCCGGAACAAAAATAGTGCATGCTGACTAGCAATCACGATAAGCTTTAACATGGCAGGAATGCTGAGTGGTGGCTATGAGCCGTCTGCGTGAGTTGGGGACCATTAACTGTCAGAAATGCAAGTAATGGGATTAAATCAGCGGAGCCGGAACATGCAACGTTGTAATCTGATGACTCATGTGAGCCTCCTGAAGCCGCTAATTTGAGCAGCCCCTTGGAATGTACAAGCACTTTTAGAAATCTATACGGGATTGAGCGTAGGGGTGGATTGCGTCCTCGAATCTTTCTCACCAGAAGTTCAGTGAAGTTATCAAACGCTGGTTTCGTGGGAAGAGGTGAACTTGATAAGATATGGGCGTGGTTTTTTGGCATCCTTACGGAAGAAGTCTGCGGAAACCACCATGAAATTAATTTCGGGGATCGCAAAGAACATCCTGTCTGTGGAAGCGGGTATCTCGAGAGTGTTGGACGTGACAGATAACAAGACCGGCTACAAATCTAGTTGTGCCAGCTTCGGCACACGCAGATATTCCGATATTCTGCCGAATGGGCTGGGTTAACCATACCATTCGTCCTCTTACTCTCTCGAAATGGCGTTTGGTTAAACCATCTGTCTCACCTACTGGTGATGGTGTCCCGTTAAACATAAATAGTTAGGGGGAGTTTGTTGAGACGATGAGATCTTGCAAAAGAATGATTTGAATGACTGGGGGCGTTTGGGCTTTAGATGGTAAAATGAAGGAAATTTGATTGAGCTAAGCAGGACTTAGACTGGCTGGCCTACAACGTGCTTGTGAATAAATATGGATTTCTGGGGCCGTGACGCTGTTGCACGGTCCTGCATACGATAGCACAGACTGCCCAGAAGACATTGCAGTGCAGACAGTGCAGTGTTTCAGGCAGAATCTGTAGTCTAATAAAGCATTTATCACAAGACTATCAGGTCCAAAGCGTGAAATAGTATCAAGGTTTTGTGAGGCTGCACTTAAACGTTTTTCTAGATGGTCAATTAAACCGATTGAGGCCGTCCAACGAGGTAGGAACCCCATACAAAATCATAGAACAGCCAGTGATTCAGTAAAATTCAAAATACAACATCAAGGCAATTCAAAAGACTGAACGCTGGGCGCTAGGGAATTCCTAAAATAAGGTGCAGTACTTCCCACTGATGCTCAAACCAGGAGAAGTCAGAAACTTTCAGAAATATGAAAGTAATTAAATCCTAAACGATGCACATGTTGAGTACACATCCACTTCTGCTTCAAATGAAGCGTTTTTCACGCCAATTCACAAATCTACCTCTGATAATCTACTTCAGTCACGCCAACAAAATTTACCGGTGCTGTGCCAGATGCTATATCTTATCACCACTTGCCTAGTACTGCAATCGAAGATGCCAAGTCACATGCTTCATACCCTCTAACCGAACGACAGTCCGACTCCTCGCACCAAAGCGCTTCTTTGTGTTTGAATACTTGCTATCTAAGCCTGATGTATTGACGGCCTAACTTGTATCTACTTACCGAGTTTCCACACTTCACCGCTCATCTAAAACACTGACCATAACCCGAGTGGTACATAAATACACCTGTGGTCCTCACATCACGCAAGCCCAATCCTTGGTAGGATTCCCAACCAGCAACCACCGTTACCTAATCTTGTCTCTATTATGTTCCACCCCTTGCCACCCGCAATATTATTAGCTCGAGATCCTCAATCGGCAGTTGCCTAATCCAGCACCGCCCCTGCCTCTTTTGAAGCCATGCACAGGTCAACCTTCGTGACTTTTAAAAAGTACATAAAAAACATATACTACGTGTTCGGAAACAAAACGGTGGCTTTCACCACACTTCCCGCCCAATTTCGCCACACCTGAACACCATTTTCAGCCGTCGTTCATCACTCTACAGCCAACAACTCTCTGCGCCTTATCCACATCTACGCCTGACGATGTGGAGAATAACGGAAAACCCTCCATTCCAATGCATGCATCCTCCAACATGTTTCCCGCCATGCTTTGCACCTGATTCACTAATTTTTGCAGTGGTTTCAGAACCATTTCACCATCTATCAGTCCACCTGTCACCAGTGATGAATACTTAACCGACTGTGAACACGCATAAAATAACATGCTTTATGTTACCCCACTTGAACTTAACAATTTCTCCTGGTACAAAACTCCGCTTTAAGAGAGGTTACCGACTTCCTGCTCGTTACCATTTGATCATAAACGAGCCCGTCATTAACATTTTAATGCTCAGTCATTATTGCGAATTTCCATTATCCTCGAGCAATTAGCGTCATTGAATGGCCAAGCTTGGTTTGTAAATGACTGAAACATGGCTCACAGTTGGAACTCCAAACACGACTATTTTAAATCATGGCTATGATATTCGTCACTCCGATGAGAAGAACTCATAGGATGGCGGCTGTACCATCATATCCAAATCAGAACTTGATTATTCTACACAAAGCGTTTACCAAAATCCACCTGGACCTTACAGAATAGAATAAAAGACGTTTTCTGGCAGGTTGTTTCTATCAGCAGCCTCCTCCCACATCGATTGAGACTTTTCTCGTATTATCTCAATTGCGCACATCCTTCATTAGTTCAAACTTGTGCTTGGAGATTTCTACCGGCCGGATGTCTCCGATTTCCCACCACTAGCCCTACTCGTTATGTCTTGTTGATTGCCTAACTTAACGTGGAGGTTTGGTCCCAAATTTTACCCAAAACCACTCGTGGCGTGCGTGTACCAGAGCTAATATTCTCACGCATCAATCATCTGGCCAATGTTGCAGTTCGTTCACGCTTCTTAGGCAGTGATGGCTGAGGCGTCTCCGGCAACACAGTCAGTTGTAGCCAAACTGCTTTTCCAAGTCCTTCCTTGTTTCATCGCCTCTCTTCATATTTATACATAATTTTTATCCTTGCTAGCTTCCTGGGATTGAAGTAACTTGCTTCTCTGTGGCGTTCTTGACCAGGACCTACTGGCTGATCTTCACTTTGTTCCTTCCATAAAACGTCTTCACTTGAGTATTTCTCACCATGACATTACTGAAAACTTTGAATGCCAAAAAGGTTTGTGTTAGCAGAGAACATCAGAAATCGCACAGTTTCTTATCTCTCATCGGCAAATTTCCAACTGACCAAAACTCATCACGTGTACATCTTGAGTGCAGAGAAAAGAGCATCGCTTTGAGAGCCCATTATTACTTTAAATTAATAAACCAACTTTCGTGGGTCTTGTATACAAAACAGCTATTCAATTCTCTGCTCGCTTTCCACAGAAGGCTGCCCTGTCACCGAGCCTGTCGGTATAACAGACCATCTGAACCCTTATTCCACCAACTGCTACTTGATCTTACCTCCCAACCTCAAACCCATGGTTTCTGCCATATACTTCAGGGCTCCTAAAGGTAAGAGCAGCCACCGTCTCCTAGCCGCTTACCACTTTCATGGTGATGTCTCTGCTATTCTTCAAACTCCTAAGTACTTCGTTGCGTCGGTGGCCGACGGCCTTCCACGACGTGTTCCGTGACTTAAAAGTCAAGATTCCAAATTCCATATCCGAAATCATTTCACTCACTCGATGAACTATGGAATAACCTCAACCCAGTGAGAGCAACCTAAAATTAAGCCGCGTTTCAAATATGACTCTGAACAAATAATTCCAACCACAGGGAAACCATTACACCGTCATTTTAGTGGAAACCCTTGTACGTCTGGTCAAGGGCTCACCAACCAATCTCCTCTTGGCTACAAATATCGTAGATGACGAAAGTACGGACGGTCTCAGAGATCCGTCAGTGGCTGCCAAATCAACTTTATTGAGACCATCACAACAACCTTGGACGGTGAGCGTTCCACTGTAATTGTTTACCTGGATATCCAGAAAGCTTTCGTCCAGGTCCCTCATGTCTCCCTGCTAGGTAAACTTGATGCCCTTGACATCAGTGAAGAGTTATGTCATTGGTTCACATCATACCTATCGGATAATACACAGATAACTCAAATTGGAAACAAGCATCTGCACCACCAATCACTAGTGAAGTCATTTATGCAAACGTGGTGGGACCCATCTTCCTGCTGTGCATCGATGACGTCTTCTGGGCCTTGTCTACTGGTAAGACCTTTCTTTCTGCAGACCACATAAAAATCTTGTATATATTTCCCTCCTTTGCAAAGAATTTACATTTCGCCAGGTTTAACAAAACTGAGACCCACTGACCAGTTGACCAAATGCCCCTGGCCTAAACTTCTCTTCGCACCTGATGCGTTCACAATTGATGGGAAACCTACGACCCATTCACCAACGATCAAAGAATTTGGTTTCAGATACTCTTGTGCATTTAGCTTTTCCCACCAAGTCCAGCGTTAGGTTGCCTGAGCACGTGGACTCAGCATTTTAATTGTGCTTTGTTCACCTTAGGCATACGAAGGTTGAAATTTTATGAGCTATGTGTGCGACCAATCATTTCATTCTATCCAGTATTCTTTTCTTCGTACCCAAGACTGTCATCTGAAAGCGTCCAACGCTCATTAACGAAAAAGTTATTTCCTCAGCCGAACCCTCTCTCCTGCTGCTTCCGCTGTCAAATTTGTGTCCTTCAGCCATCATGGCTCAGAAGGTTCAAGCCAAATCTAGCTTTCTTACGCCACCTGCTGCACAAAAATCCATTTATAGCACAGGCTTGACCAGACGATACTTCATGTCCTCGCCATAGATTTTTTAACTGCAGCAGTTTCTTATTGTTCCCTACAGCTTCTACTAATTTACATCACTACTTCTCGCAAGTTTACTGCGTTCGCACATAGAACAGTCTTCCTGAGCAGCTGCAAGATGACACGCAACATCACACTTCCTCGCAATACGTTGAACATTCCCTACTTGTGAAACAATTTCCGCCGTACATATTACTCAACTGTTCCCGACCTTCTCTATATTTGGGGCCAAGGCACATTTGACTCCAGCAACGGTATGGCTAGTAGGCAAGTAAAAGATCCCGTTATTATATCCTCATTTTTTCCTGATTTGCGCGAGGTCACGGCAGCCTGTAGTCTGCCCGTTTGCTCCAAGTGTGTTGCGTTACTGGTCTGGTTTCTCCTCAAAAGAACTTATACTTCGTTCTAGCCAAGTCTGTGCCCAAGTTTACTCTATCAGCTCTACCTATTGACTGGTCCTATTTTTACCTTAGCTTCAGCTTGCGGTAACTTAGCCTATGTAAGTGCTCCTTTTTATAATGAGGTAAACTATAGACCAAAAATATAATCCTATTGATGCATTTTCTCGAAGAAAAAGCACTGGTAACGTCGCGGTGCGCCTCTGCTTGATACGGTAGCCCGCATAAACGCCGGGTCTCGTTCTACTACAGCGCACAACTTCTGAATATTGCCATCCTATTCCTATTGTCCCGTCGTGTACATGGTGAATTCCGAATTTTTGATGGCTCAAGATCTTTTGTTAGCCGTGGAGTAAAAATCCCTTAAAACTTTCGTTGTAGTTTTCGAAAAAGTCTGGTGACACATAGTTTGGGCCTTGTTGTCATCAGTCTTCATAGATACTGACCTGATGATTACTATGAATAGCGAAATTGAGCAACAGCGCATACCACTGTGAATGTGAAGGGCCATCGTTATGCGTTGGGTTTGGCTACTATTCAAAGTTGAGGTCTTATAATAAGCGTCCCACATAGACATGTGAGCGATAATATTGCCAAGAGAACACTTCCTGCATCCGGCCTGCCGCCACACAACCCCACCAAGGGCCCTACAAACTGATGTCTCTTTAGTTTGTGTGCTTCATTTTTTACATTGTACTTGTAATCACAAGGTGCACCTAGCATTGTGATCTATTTAAGTGTAATACTTAAACTTATCAGCCGACTAAATGACAAAAAGAACCGATAAGTAAACACAGGTGAAAGAAAGGTAGTACTCTACGGTATAACGAGAACTCCAAAGCGAAGTAGTGGTGTGTGGCGAGTTGTGCGTTCACACAGAAGATTAGGGTGTGAAAAAATCCGAGCGAAGTTTTAGCAGATCGACCGGACCAGAAATTCATCGTTGCTATGGATATTTGCCTTAGAGAGAATTCACCGCAACAAAGAACGTTTTTTGGTCCGTCCTGCGTGTATTCTGTCTAAATAGGAACCATCCAAAATACCCCGAGCCATAATAGCCGAATCCAGCTAGACAAATCACCTGTCCTGGTGGAGAATGGGTATTTTTTGGAAGACTGTAGAGAAACGCTTGGTAATGAGAAAGACTCTTGGTGAGATGTACCTCGTTTGCAACCGGGAGAAACTGGTAGATAAAATATTCACAATTTACGAAAAGAGATGTTTTACTGAAAATACCAATAGCAGTCGGCAGAAAACTGTAATAGAAATCACAATACTAGAATGTAAACAAAAAGTAGCCAATGAAAAAAGACGAAACTAATGCACAGAAAAATGCGCATGTTGAAGGCATAAAAGAAATCTGAAAAGGAATCGCTTTTACATGGGTGAGGAGAATCACAGAAGCTATGGAGAATCGGTGGTCAATCTGAACATATCGGAACTTTCCCGACAGAGCGCCACAAATCATAGTGACATATATCATTCGGCTGACCACCAACGCGCTCGCCAAAATAATCGAAAACGTAAATTTGTGGCAAACGAGAGGCTAGTGCTTCAAGTATAGCATCCTCAACGTTATTACACTGAGTCAGGTTGACAATGTTCAAGTAAGGTAGCTTTGTTGGGACAGAGACGAGTGCCCTACCCCGAATAAGATGATCCCCGACTAAACTCAAGTGTCGAAGCGAAGAACAGGTATCCACAATCGTATCCAGACTGGAATCAGTCAAATCCCAGCACCAATTCAGATTGAGTGAGCGAAGTTTCGGTCCACAACATTTGCAAATGGCGGCAACAACATTGTCGTCTACCGAAGGGGCCTCGCTCAGATCCAAGTGTTCTAGTTGGCTTAGAGGCGGTGAAAGCGTAGGAGAAGCGCATGACAGTACTGCTGGGAACAGTCCATGCCATCCTTGTGGAGTGACCTGTTGAGCTTTACGCATCGTCAGTGCTGTCAAACCAGTGAGGTTACCAATTGGTTGAATTGCTGAATCATTCAGATTATCACAGAAGCTAATCCACAATATCTGGACCCCACGACGCAGTTCCGAACGTCGTTCGAGAGCACAGAGCTCGTTTGTGAAAAACCGAACGGCTTCGCTCGACAATTCAAAGCCATCCAGCCAAATGGCTGACAATGAGCCAGTTTGTAGCGCATAGCTATCAACCAAATGATGTAGAGAAACATCGCCAAGCCAAGGAACTCCGTCCAAATTAAGTCGCTGCAATGAATGTAGGTGGGCTCCAATGAGCTGCACACAACCATCACATATATCCACACAATGAGAAAGATTGAGAGCCTCCAGTGCTGGACAACGGTCAACCAGGGTTTTGATAAAGTTGAGCTGCGAAGAAAAACAAAATATGGTTACTTCCCATACAAATACTACATGGCATACGCACAATGCCGTATGGTGACTGGGGGGTGGGTGGGAAGGAGAGAATAGAAAGAGGCAGCAGAAGGCAACAACCTAAATCAGTGAATTTTTTCGAGTTATGCGTCAGGATGTGTCGGCTCAAGTGGAATGTCACAACAGGCACAATGAAGTTCCCAAGAAGTGCAATAATCCTTCCGAACAAGCCCCCTGAGGCAGACCGACTACAATTAAAACAACCAAGCTCCGATTGAGATTGGGCTTCAAATCGACAGCTTTAGACTGAACATTCCCATGACTTTTAACGACCGTCACTCCAGATTAATGTGTGACGTAAAATTTCCTGTCAAAAAGAACAGGATGCGGATTTGTACACCGGGTACCCAGGTGCTGATATCAATTAAGTATCCAACTGAGAAAATTGTCACCCAAAGTTACTGGGGGTCCTATAACGTGATTTTCATCTGTATGACATACGACCACAAATGCCTCTGAAAAACACCACTCTGAAGGAAGAAAACTGTGTCATCGCTTTTCGATCGCTTATCAGAAGACATGACAACAGGCGAGCCAATACCAGCGGTGTTTTCGTATGAAATGAGCTAACTGCACAATCGCGAACTGGAAAGCCTACCTGAGAACACCGATTAGAAATGACTTCTTTTGAAGGACAGTGTCTTTAAAAGGACCCGAATTTATCTGACAAGCGTCCATTTAGAGAAACCACTTCAAAAGGCAGACCGGAGATCTTTACAGAGGGTATTGAAAGTTGTCCCTAGGAGTGGCTTCCCCTAATGGGGTTCTTTCCGGAGGGGATATACCGCTGACAGTTGAAAGTAAACAAGTTAGTACATTTTACGCAAATCGCAATGGCTCTATATTTTTCAGAATATAGCATCATTTGCCATCTATGTGGAAATTCATTGGAAGTTTAAAGCTTCTTTGTCCTTCACATCCAAGTACCTACGTAAAACACTTACGAGATATTTTTTTTTCAAGAGAGATACAAGACATCAAGTCTAACGACTAATCAAGACTGAATGTAGCAGTAAAGGCCGACAAACAAAATAGTGCCGGTGAACAAGGGGACAGTCGTTTTTTACTGATAGCTTATGGTCGTGTCATTAATATATTGCAGAGCAGCTTGGGTGTGGAAACGTATGCCCATATTTGACCTCTGATATGTACGTGAAGCTAAAAAATAACTAAGTTGGGGTCACTCACAAGCCTTGACCTAAGAGGAAGTCTTAGTTATCACTCGAGTTGGCATTTTTAAAGTGTTAACCTCTTAACAGATTTGTCCTGGTCTATACTTTGGTGAGACAGTGAATTTGGACTTCACGAGGGAGTTTGTCAAGTTACAGATACTATAAAGGCGATCACAATTTTATTGCGGTAGCTTCAGTGGACGAGAGTATTAACAAGACACGGGGCATACACATTATTATTTGATCTTACGGTTGACAGATCTCATGTCCCAAGTTGCCGTCCCCTTAACTAAAGCCAGAGAAGTCGTTCCTCATCGGTCGACCGATCGTTCGCTTAGGTGTAACACCCTTTCGATGTCTAGCTGCCATGATACTCAAAGGAAAAACGAGGCCTGAGACGCTGTGCGGTGGCTGAAACCTGACCATGAGCGGTCGAGATGCACAGGTTGGCTTCGAACAACGCCACTTGAGTCACCAGATAAGCATCTGAAACTTTGTTAGTGTGAACATAACATCGCGGAATCCCCGGGCTTGAACGGGCGGGACTAGAACTGGTCACAATAGCACTCAAAACATGGTGCGTAGAGTAGCAAGTAAATGACCATGATATACAGCTTACCACATAACATCGAGCAGTATACCTATTTAAATACGGTTGCGTCGCTTGAAACAGTCAAGACAAGGCTGAAAAAACATGTGGCGACAGCAGCGAACATTTACAATACGTATTATTTAGTGTACAGTACCGTCCAAGAAAGACCAGGTACATTGTCGTCGTATGTAGGCAAACGAGAGAGTTAGGATGTCAAGAATAGATGGTCGATTTTGCATGCTATTTACAGCAAAAGCACAACGCTTGTTTCGTAAATGTATCAAAGCTTCCGTGACCACCAGCAGGGTTAGATACCTGTGATTCTCTGGAGAACACGAAGCCTCTCGTCGGATCTGAGGGTTTCCTTTTCCATGGATCCAACATTCGATCTGTTGAAACGCCTCACTATATAGGGAACGTCAATACGCCAGAATTTGGAGTTTAAACTACAGATGCCCACTAGATATCACTCACCAGCTATTCATTTGGGGATTCGGTGGCGCTCTGTCCCTGATGGAGGATCCAGGGAAGATCTGACTACCTCAGGTCCAAGGAACTTTCCCCTTCCGTTGAACATCACGTGTACCACGCGAATGGGTCGATTGGAACATAAGCTCATTGAGACAGTGTAGACATTAGCTGAGTCAGAGCATACGAGAACACAACTAAAAACGAAGCTAACCTGGAAATGAAATAAGGTACCATTTTGGCGGCGAATTCCTTTCTGAAATCAGGTGTTGTTCTAAGATTGATTCGTCCGAATACTTACTACCTCAAATACGGCCAAATTCGGTTACACAAACAACAAGCTATTCAATAGGGGATTCGCTCCCCCATCAATTCAATACGGTGATGTGAACGCGACCCTCGAAAATTGTCCCACCTTTTTTAAGCGTCCGTGAAGCTACGTGACTGAGAAGTCCTGACAAACCGATGGAAAGATCAGCATATAGAGTTTCCTGGACTGTAGACAAATAGACACTAAATTTGAGACGCTACAGGTGTCGTAAAAGGATACCCACATTTCTGAAGCCTATGAACAAAGCACTGTGGAGTGCATCAGCCTGAAAACACTTGGCATCAGATCACAGCCCACAGGAGCATAGTTGTACCACAAACCTTTGGTGAGCTAAAGCACCACGACACTTAGTTAGTGCTTTCTGTGAACGGATGACTTTGGAAAAGATCAAACTCGTTATAACACCCCCTCACTTAGTCATATTTCTCGTAAAAACAAAGGGTGAAGGCATAACGAGGACGGGCGGTCACAAATACGCGACTACAATTAGGACACTAGAAAGACCCTCGTTTGGAAACTGTGTGAATGAAACGTGCGCGCAATTGAGCGGAAACTACGAGTGTCCCTGGTTAAGATGGGTAGTAAGCAATATTGAGGTGCCATATTTTCGCACAGCTGATGATGAGACATCAGCCATCAACTCCAACTTTTCAGTCAAAAAAATAAGCGGAACGTACAAGTCCGAAATTTATCGGTGTGTACTTTGGCTTTCCAGGAGAAATGAACAATCAGTTAAGTCACGTGACTTGCGGAGGAACAATCACTCACGCGGAAGCAAGTTAGCCAATACAAAAGTGCACAACGATACCGTCACCGGTTTCGTGCAGCTGATGGATTTTGTCAGAAGACTGGCGAACTAGTTGTCACGTTATTGCGTCCGCACAATCTTACCCTTAATTGCTCGGATAGTTAAGAGTCCTACAGAATATTTTCTATCATATACACAAGGGAATCGCATTCTAATTTTCCTAGATGTCTTTTATGTGACATGCGGTGAGATGGAAATAGCTCCTGCATGTGGGAGGCTAATTGTGTTTCACCGGTGAGGGCTCCAAACTACAGCGCGAGCTTGGTCGGATTACCTGATCACTGATGCTGGAGTACGCAGGACGGTTTTCGGGGAAGGTTATTCCTCCTCGATAGATAAGCTGGTTACTCTCCACAGGTTACGCTGGCTGAGCCATGTGCTTCAAACACTTTGTAGAGTCCTCTTCGTTCAGCCTTGTACCGGACGCAGACAACCCAGGAGCGAGCAGTCCGTGACCTAGCAACAAAGCATGAAAGCGCTTACCGGTCAACTCAGTCACGATGTCAAATGTCATCCCCCCGGATGAAGACTCCAGGACAAGTCAAAGTAATGTTTCGTGACAATTGCAGATATAGCTGTGCCACGGAGTCAGTGGCGATCCTGCATTTCTCACCTCCTGCCATATCAAACACAACGACTTAGCGTCAATGAACTGGCTAAGCCATTGCCTCCAATGTGTGACTTTCATTTCCTTATTCTACGTACCCTGGGTGAATCTTGTTGTAGCGTCTGGACAACTGCTCGTCGGTTTGTAGGTTCAGTTATCCTACCCACAAGGGTCTAGACGACTGTTCAAATCAATAAAGTGATCTACCATGTTTGGGTTTGATACCAGTAAACCATAGCTTGCAGGTGCAAAGCGCACACTGGAAAAATTCAGTTGTTACACCAGAAGAACCGAGGTGTTGGTTTTCGAAGAAAGACGCGACACAGTCCAGTGAATTATATAACTCACGCCAATATTCTTTACTCCTTCCAAGTTCAGGTGTCGAAGAGTTGGAGGTAAATTCAGAGCCAAAGCATCAACAGTATCTTGGCTGAGGGTACAAAAACCGATATCAAGACAGCGAAGTAGAGGACACGATCGCAAGGCCACAGGTAAGACAGGATCAGCGTGGTCCAGTGCTGGAGAACGGAATATCTCAAGCATAGGTCGGGTTTCAAAAGAACGCAGTATGTTTTCTGCTGGGGTGTCCCTGCGTAACACCAGTCGCTTTCGTAAAACTGGATTGAGTGAGAGAAAATGCCATAGACGACAAACAGTAGGGATGTTCCGTACAAGATCATCTTGGGACAGGAAACTGAAGATTGTCAATAACAATTCAGCGGGCAATAATTGGATCGGACCAAGCGCAACCGACTCGTTCTGATCAGAAGTAGAGTCTGATGACACGTCGCACCTGTCCACCGAATATGGTATATCAGCTGATTCAAGTGAAGGGTCATGCGTTGTGGTGACTAGAACATCAGGGCACATTGCGTGAGTGACTTCTGAGTGACGTTTTGAGAAAGCTGCCGTGCCGGATGAAGCAGGTATTGCACCATTGTTTGTTGTCGGTCCAGACTCCCTAAAAAACATAGAAACACATCAGAAGGTATGATAGCTGAAGGATTTGGGGGAAATGACAGGGTCAACGAAGGTGGAAAATGGGTAGCAGACAAAGGAACAATGGCAACCCGACCCAACAACTATAGTTTGACATATGAACGGTTCAGTTGGTTTCAGGTTCCAAAACAGCAGGCATTTGTGAAAAACGCATAGAAGTGGTTACAACACTCGTTCGGATTTCGGAAGATGGCTAGGCTCCGATTGAGATAACCCAGTGGAGGAGAAAACTTACTGACCGAAAGGTCAGTGCTTTGAACCCAACGTCAATAATTCGAATGCACCTATCTAGAGTTGGGTAACCTAGCGGGATCTCCGTCCTCGTGTCTTCATCTCGAGGCAGAGCAAATAGGCAGCAAAGAGGTGTTACGGCTGGACGAATAGGTCGCGCAGATAACCGAGTCGATCAAACAGCAGATCGACAGAGCCACAAGCTACACTGCACTTGTTCAGATTTACGCAAAGTTGCAGACTGAGCGTAGACTACGCAAGTAAATGTGCGAATACACTACCCAGCAAATGCACACGGCTTGTACACCATTGGACAATAAAACAAGCATCCAGATGTAAGGAAAATGGTACAAAACAGTACAAAATCGCTGCTGGAAGATGTTAGGGCACCAGATGGGTGACTACCTAATAACCATACAAATTCAAAATTATCTTCCACCTAACCATCGAAGTCTTCCGGTGTAGCATGGACAGCGACAAACCAACAACGAACACTAGTACTCATCTACAATACAGCCGTGAGGACGCCTATGAAAGAGAAGAGGGACAGGAACTTATTAAAAATTTCCTGTTCATAAAGAAAACGATCGAAAACAAGATACCCACACATCAAAACAACGACGAGCTAGACACATTTGAGCATCACACAGAAGTACGACGTCGTTGGTGGGATGGATCCAACATCCTTTGCGAACGTCACCCGACGAGTCCATCGTACGACGATTAAAAAACGTTATCTAGGTAGACGGACTAGGAACTGGCCACATGCTTGCTACTGATCACATGTTCCGTAGGACTTCTAACCACGAGCAAGGAGAATCAGGAGAGTGCAAACACCCCCCTCACATTCAGTTTACTGTTAGTTATCTTCATTTCGCGTCTGAATGTCATGGCTTGTCATCGGCAGGCTTTTCGACAACAACAGTTCAGAGTTAGAAACGGTGCTTTCTTTGGTAGATCGTAGTGTGAAACGTCGTCCCTAGGTCCAGTTGCTGGAGTGTGCGAGCGCGGAAACACCACACGTCATGTTTCTAAAATGATGTATAGCAGCAGTAATCTCTTCCCATTTATGACTGTCTGCTGAAGAGGCCATTTTCAAGGCATCAAATAGCAGTTTTTTTATGTTTGCTTGATTCGGGGCTTGAGGAACTTTCTGACTGCAAATGAGCAGCTTCCCCCCTTCGGTTTAGACGAGAAATTCAATAACAACTAGCATAAGGTGAGAGGATGGTCCAAATCAGCACCTGTATTTCAATAGGATCATCAATCGAGTATTGAGTACCGCCACCGGCAGCTAACGCCGAAGTGATCAATTCGCCTCCATGTTTGCTCAGCAGTAGTGGGACTGCAGATATCCACTGCTGAAACAACTGGAGACTACGTTTACAGCTCATAGAACAGTGTGGATTGCACTACCGCAATACAGGCTCTGCCCTTCACAGACCAACTGACGTCACACTGGCACCGAAGGTATCGGAGTTTGGTAAACGCTGACCTGGCCTTCCCGATTCGAGAACTAATTTCGTCACCCGACAGTCCATCGGAACTTGCACAACTGCCAAGGCACACCAATTTATTCACCACATCGGTTGGCCGGTGTGTTAGCACGAGGCTTGGGTTTGATCCCACCCAGTCTTGTAGCAGTACTCTATACTTTGAAGATATGAAGTGCATGCCCAACCGTGCGGCAATTATTCAGGATAGTTAAGATGATTCGCATGCTTGAAGGATCCGCACCAAGGAGAACAATATCGTCTATATACTCAATGTTCATCAGAGAACTCCCCGGGAGCACTTCGATCGACAAGGCTTCAGAGGCATGCAGATGAATTTCAAGCAGCACATCAATAACAGAGTCGAATAATAGTAAGATGGAGCAGCCCAGTCTTGGACCACTGGACGTGGCGATCTCTCCAAATCTTCCACAGTAGAGCTATCAGAGCGATTATTCTATGACTGTTCCACGATTGTTCTATGGCAAACAACTAACGTCCAAATTGATGGGCCAAATAAGAGAGAGGAAATGAAGCGGGATGCCCTGTCATCATCATCATCGACAGCATGACATCAGTGTTCAACACTGATGCTTCACTGCCGTACAACCATGATTTAGTTGAAAGCCTTATTGTAAAGAAAAGAATAAAGGTGGACGGGGAAGGGACTTAATGCTACCTTAACACAATCATTCCGAGGTGCCTAGACCTCCAGACATTCACTCAGGCAATCTGGATAGAAACTGATATCAAGAACGCCA
>NW_008752079.1:194919-205079 GCF_000715545.1 Opisthorchis viverrini | reverse complement strand
CACCAAGTGGCCAGACGACTTCGGCTATTTCGGAAGTTCGTACTGCATAAAAACAGCCTGCGATCAGCACACAGCTGAAGCAATCGTTCCCCATTGTCCGTACGTACCGAGTCCATTCCATGTCGACCTCCTAACTGAGTCTCAGATGCACTAAGCTTGTCCACTTGCGCATTCATATCTCTGGCAACCACCACAATGTCTGAGCTTTTAGCTCGCCGCAGCAGGGCATTCAGGGCGTCGTAAAGCCTGTGTTTGACGGTGTCGGAGCTACAGTCAGTTGGGGGATAGGCAGACACGATAAACAGACATCTATCAACTTGCCGCTTGTGAGACTCCTTCACAGACGTTGCCAGACGAACCGCACAGAGGCGACTATCAACAGGTATCCAGTCAAGTAAGGATACTTCCGCCCGGTGACTTAGCACAATACCAACCCCTTCACATCCCACCGTAGCAGCCTCTGGATCACCAGAGGTGCGCAGCCGGAAGCGAGTGGAGACTGACGGGGCGGTCAACTCAATCACTGTGCTTGCATCCTGAATTCTCGTTTCTGAGACACAGCACATATCCATGCCAAGCGAGTCCAGTGTGAGTGCAAGAGCAGCTTGTTTGCTTGCTTGCTTCAGAGTGCGGACATTGAACGCGGCCAAATCGACTGGGTGTCGAGGCTTGAGGACTGATTTGGAGATTCCTGAGATGCCCTTTGAGGACTGATTTGGAGATTCCTGAAGATGATGCCCTTTGTAATGTATGAGCAAGCTCATTGCCGTTCGAGTAGTAACAATTCGCTTGAATAGCCAACTCAAATTTTGAGCAGTTTAGAAGCCTTCGTTAGTGGGTGCCCTAAACTCATGTCATTCAGAATTATCACCTGGTCCTTGAACTATTTTTGATGTACTTTCTTATAGCTCATGAGGTTCATGACTTTACTTCGGGAATAAAATCAGTGTCCCTCTACTCAAGAACAGGTCGTCACCGCAATGGAATAAGTACCCGGGAAACAAAATAGTGGACCGTCCTTGGAGGTGAAGAAAACCTGTCACATGTGAAATGTTACGGAATTCTAGAAGAAAGTGTTTGGTGTCGACTTTCCTAAAAAGTGGCCTCTATTATAGGGATATTAGGTGAAAAACGCACGACTCCCTACCAGTTTCATGCAGCCAGTTTATTCCTACAAAGCTTCGATTCATTAAGATGTGCTGGGGGTAAATGAACAGATCGTGAACAGGAACGCCATCAAGTCAACTGTGACAACGGCGAAGCCAGGATTTACCAAGAAAACGAGACCTTGAAGCCAAATTCATTCGAGGATTGAGTCTGTACCAAATTGACTCGTTTTGCTGTATTACCATTTCGACATGCCGCTGTCAGCCGACTCAAGCCAAGCACGAAGACTGATGTACTGCCAAATTGTTTGGAAATATTGAAAAGGTCAGTGGTTCTTTCTAATCGCGGACCTGATAGTTAGTAATTTACATATGAGCCTCCTCGCAGAACCTGATGCAGAAATTCAGGAGAAAGACTTTTTCCACCGGCACTTTTCAGAACCACTCTGAGGCATTGCATAAAAAACCCATCCGCCCATTCAAATGGCCTCCAGTGACAGTCTGCAGCGTATTTCATATCGATGATGGCCCAGCTCTAACACTCGTGCGCTGCCTAGCTGCCACGCCACTCGAAAAAAGCACGATGACCAAGATATTGCCAGGTTGTCCAAGCCTACACAGGAACATTCGAAATGCAGAGGAAGGGTTCGAATTATGGACCTTCTGGTCAGTAAGTACACATCCTAACCACTGGGCCACCTCATATACACGGAGTGTTTTCGATGTCTTTAGGGTTCATCGGTTTGTCCCTAGTTCCTCTAGCATTTGCCAACCTTCTAAGGGAAGGCATTATTTCCAGTTAGCTTCTCTTCATTTTCCCAGTTGATATGACAGATGCAGAGGGTGAGGCTAGAAGAAAACCTGCAGTGACTCGACTTTTTCAGAATCGTGACGCCTTGTTTCACAATAAAGGAGAGACATAGGGTGTGCAACAAGGTATCAGTTCAAAGCTTCATACGAGTTCTCAACCCACTTACATTGGTACAGAAGTGATAGATGTTCCATGGCGAGGCGCAGTTCAAACTAACTGCACTCCGATAAGTATTTTTCATACACAGGAAACGTTTGGAAGAGTTACAAATACACATATGCTACGGAAAGCGTGTACTCACCTGGATGGGTTAGTCAGGTGGAAGAATGGGGAAGACATCGACACACTGTACACGAGTGTTTTACATCGACGCAGATTCTGTGGAGAAACAAAAACAGAAAGAATAAGGATGTGCATGCGAGACGACCAATAATACAGAAAGTTATCCTTAAAAGTATACTTTACTATAGCTTAGATTCCACCGGTTTATATACTCAAAGATGGACGAACTCTTGGCAACTTAATCAACAGTTCATGGTTGATGAATGCAAAGTGTGAAGCTATGAAGGTTCGGAAGATTTTTTGTGCTCACCCTGACTTGCAACATGGCTTCACCAGAGAGAACATCCTGGCTGACCTGCTGAAAATCGTTTTGGGTGGTTTGTTAACAGTGATGATAAACATCTAAAAGTTTGCTGTACTGTGCAAAGGAGGATGACGCATTGGTCGCTGTGAATGGCTAAGGAATAACAGTGTCCCTTATATGACTGAGCTGTTCTAGTCAAACCCCAAATGGAACAAACTGTCAAAAATACGGGATTTGGCGAATAACGAAAAATCTGGGCAGAAATTACGGATTCAAGATAAAACTTTCAAAAGGTTTACTTGTTAGCTAAGTGGACCACTACAATAAATATTGAAAGGTGTCAATCATATCCACGTCGTACAAATTAGATATTAAGCTAACTGAATAGACTGTCTGAAGAATTCACGAGGGAAAAATCCGTTCGGATGAGTGGGGTCCTACTTTAGCAGGTGAAAAAACTACCCGTTTGGGTATCACGTACGATGTCACGTTTTGTGTACCCATGAGAGCCCAGGAACACAATTGCCTCCTACATCACGTCGGACCGACCATACTGGCTGTAGGTGGTACTGTAGCAAAATGACTTGCGAACTCGAGGACTCATTATCATCAGTGTTTTTAATTGTGGGAATCGTAGTTGTACGTGGGCTGAGATACTGTCATGGCGCCCAGACCTAGATAAAAAGACGGTTTGGGTCCTCGAACAAGGCCTTTGGTTCAATAGCCCGACCGCAAGGCAGCAGTGCTTGACCGAAAAAGTTGCATTGTGTTTTGAAGGACAAGTCATCACATATTTTCCAAACACCAACCTAGAGGACCAGGAGATTATGTTGGTCAGAGTTCTAACAGTTGACCAACCTGGTATGAGACTGCGCGAGTGTCGGACGGACACTCTTGCAGTATAGCTCAATGTGTGGCGGAGGTACGCAAGCCGTCAAACCACGGTCCAGTCCAGTGTGTTCAACGACACATCCCTTCCAACAACTCGTCGAAGAAGTTCCGGTGAGGCGGGAGTCACTGAGAAGCGACTCTAAGAAGGCAGCATTCGAAAAGAAAGAAAGAAAGCGTTCAGCTGTAGCATCCTTCCGGTGTCTAGCTGCCATGCCACCCGAAGGAAGCACGAGGGCTGGGATACTACCAGGTTGCCCAAACCTAGACAGGGGAAGTCGAGTGGCGGAGGTCGGATTCGAACCACAGACCTTCCGTCAGTAAATTCGCGCTCTAACCACTTGGGCCATCTCGCCCCCAAGAAGGCAGCCTTCAAGGATGCTTCGACAAATGAAACTGACAAGGGGACTGTGTTCGCAGTTGAACAGCCCACAGCTGTCATCTTGACATGGGGGAGGGTCTGTACGTCGCACTCTTATCCATTCCTAATGGCCTCAATACTCCCAAAAGTTTGGACATACTAGTACCTCGAAGATAAGACTATGTTGCCTTCGCATTCCTATTGCAGAATGTAGTGCAAATTTACCTCAGGCCGCCGCGTAAGTTTATTTCTCACAGTATAAAGACTCTGTTCTTCGTCGACCTGCTCCCCACTGATTATTCTGTTTTTGGACCTTGAAGGACTGAGTTTTAGCCAGTATAGCCGTAGGATCATTGCAGCACTGAATCCCAACCACAAGAGCCTTCCGTTGGGTGGTCGAGTAACCCTACCACGGGCTCTTGCCTCGAAAGTCTGGCACACAAGGCAGCGGGTTGTAGCGTTTACTTGAAGGCCATGCTCGGAGCTGATGACTCAACTGACCCACTCTGGTACATTGGGCTGGTCTAGCTCAAGGACACATGGAATTAGGCATAGACGTCTCACTGCTGATTCTCCTATGCATCACTACAGTCATCTTGAGCCGTAAAGCACGTAAACGCACACATTATGTTCACCACAGTTTAGTTCAGTAATCTGAGGAGATAGGGGTGAAAAGCTACAAACTGGAAGCATTGGTCGACAGTCGTACGCGAACCTAGAAGTGACAGTGAACTCCCTATGGGGGCGGTATCGGGGGAGGAAGTTGTGCACTAAAGGCGACAGCTGGGATGCATGTGTGTCACTAAGTTCTCCGCTGATATCTCTAGCCATTGATGCATTCCGAATCGGGGTCCCAAGTCAAGGAGACCGCAATGACCAGCGCACCTTAATTTGCTGGGAACTGCTTCATGCTTCGGTGCTACGTCATTGATTGAGCTCCCCCTGTACGGCTGTGTAGAAAGTGCTCTCTAGGGAATTTGGTTAACTGGCATATGGAACGTGTGAAAAAGCCAGCTATCGTAGGTGAATTATTTCCCCCAAAAACCAGCCGACGTACTTAAGGACTACTCGTTCGACTTTCTACCAGACTCGGGCAATGCTCCCAAGACACCGACAACCAGCGTTTTTAACATCCTTAACTCGGACGGTCAAAGTTTCTGCCCCCATAACAATCTGCAGCGCATCATATCATGGTAAACTCGACAGAATGTGAGGCCACGCAGAAGCCAAAGGTGACATGTTTGAAAAACTTTGCTGTGGCCTTCCAGAATCCTATGACCAAATCGTCTTCAGGTAGACCATCTGGTAGATAAATTCGCCTCCCGCATCCGCAAGCAAGAGGGTCGGGTTTATCCCAACCAACCATGCAAAAGCACCCCAACCTTTGCTTATAAAAAACCGCAGGGCACAATTACGTATATCATTTAATACTGTTCGCATTAGGAGTGCATCAGCTACAAGGAGTATGCTGATACTCTATATCTGTGATCGGGCGTCCCTGTAGAAGTTCCACCGTACAAGATCTATATGCTCGTCATCATATCGATGACGAGCTCAACGACGATTCACAAGACACCACAGTCGCATGAAGACGGGACCCGAGAAGCAAGCGAAATCCCGGCCGGGAAGTGCTGGAGTAATGACGTGCATGTAGGCACCCTACAATCTCGCTGTTCCTTTACTTCATGAATGTTTTCGATTCTGTCGACCAGTTCGTCCTTCTCAAGACCCTTGCGCAACAGGCTATGCTGATCAGGTGCTGTTCTATATTCGCATGCTTTTGGGCGCGTAAATTTGATGGAAGCTCACCGAAGGTTTTCCCACAATCAGTGATATCAAACGAGGATGTCCACTCTCAAATTTTGTTAACTTTCGTCATTAACGATGTAACGAGGCAAACACTGGAAGGTATCCAAAACCCTAGGTTTTTAGATCTCTCCGAGTGAGGATGTTATCGTCCTGAAATATGCAGACGACATTGTCCGCACTTTTGAAAAAGAGCAGGAAGGGCAATCGCGCAGCAGGCGTCACGACCTACGAACCCAAGTGGTGTCATGGCACTGAAACGAGACACTGTTACACATCAGAAAAACGGCAAACATCGTGTTAATCCTCTTGTGAGCATTTCTATGCACAGGTCTGTCCATTCAAGAAACACCAGTGCCAGATGTGTAATCGGTGGGCCGCACTCAAAAGTCCACAGTACCCAAAAACCAAAAAAGCCTCCATAGTCCAACCAGCAGCACAGTCAAAAAGCAGTCGTCCGCATTCCAGATCTGTGTTTGCAACATTCCAAGTTGAATTTGAGTCCCGAAAGGAAATACCTTACTGTTTTCATCAACAAAATTCCAATGCGTCTGAAGCTTGACGCATCTTCAGTTATTACGTTTATCCCACGTTTAAGTTTGGAAATGGTAGGAAAACCTGTTGTAACCATCGGGTCCGAAGTGCATCTGGAAATACCCTACTACTGACTGGAAAGTTGGCCTGTAATGTGTCCTTCAACAGTTTGCATTTCTCAGGAAGTTGTTATCCCACTGACTGTCCTGATATGAACATTCTTGAACTTGACTAAATTGAGAGACTTGATCTTCTCAATGTACCTTTATCAACTGTGTGCAGTACTCTGAAATTTACATCCACCTCAGACATTGCAGAACACTTTACTGACACACTCAAGAAGAAATTCGACGATGTCTTTCAAGGTGGCCTTGAAGGCTGTACCAAAACCAAAGCAAACCTCAACCTTCAGCCCGATTCCAGATCAATTTTCAGACCGAAGCGTCCTGTACCATTTGCCGCTCTCACAACCGTGTGGAATGAACTAGTTCGTCTCCAGAAATCCAGATCTACCCAGCCAGTAAAACATTCATCATGGGCAGCTTCTGTTGTTGTCATCAAAAAACAAATGACGATGTGCTTATTTGTGCTGGTTATTCCACTGGACTGAACACCGTGTTAACCCCCCACCAATATCCATCAGCGGTACCAGAAGATCCGTTCACCAAGCTCAATGGTGGCAAATGTTTCGCAAAGCTGGATCTTGCTGATACTTACCTTCAAACAGAAGTCTCCGATGACTGCAAAGAACGCTTGACAATTAATATACAACGCGGTTTGTTTCAATTTAACCGTTTGCCACTTGCACTAGCAATATTTCAGCAAACAATGGATGCCATTCTAAACGGTTCATTAGGAGTTGATGCTTATTCAGGTGACACCACTCTAACAGGTTATAGCCAAGAACTTTTGGACCATTTGCGATGCGTACTCGAACAAATGCAGCAATATGGTTTTCACCTACGTGCAGATTATTATGCATTTTTCATCACATCTATGAAATATCTTGGATTTATTTTTGACGAATATGGCCGTCATGCAGACCCAGAAAATATTTCTGCCATACAACAAATGCGAGTAGCGACGGATTTAGCGTCCTTGTGCTCCTTCCTCGGTTTGGTAAGCCAGTACACTTCATTTTTGCCATACATTTATCGTGTCCATGAACTACTAAATCATCTTTTAAAAAGATGTTCCTTGGAACTGGTCGCATGGGTGCCAATCCACTTTAGAAAAATTAATGTCACTTCCCTGCCCTTATCTGCTACTCATACATAACAATCCAGCCCTGGACATTACTGTTGTTCCAGAAACACCCAACTACGGTAGTGGAACTGTCATTTCTCACTTTTTCCATGACGGAAACGAAAAAGCAATTACTCACAGCTAGGTTTCTAACAATTGCCGAGCACACTTATGGCCAGATCGAAAAGGAAGCTTTAGCAATAATCTTCGCCATTAAGAAATTCCAAAAAATGTTCTATGGACGTCATTTTACGCTTACCGTTGACCATGAGCCACTTCTCAGCGTTTTCGGATCGAAGAAAATCAGCCCTATTTACACAGCCAACCACTTTCAACGTCGAGTTACAATGCTTTTGGGCTATGCCTTCCCCATCAAGTACCAGTCTACTGATGGTATTCGGCAAGCTGATGCATTATCAAAACTCATAGGTTCTCAAAAGTCAACAACCAGAGGATGCTGTTGGTGCCGTAATTACCGCGGTACTCGAAGTTAACGTAATGCTTGCTACTACAATCCGTGCACTTCCAGTTACTTCTGCCATGGTTCGCAACGCCACCGTACACACTGGCTTGCAGTATGATCCGATAAACAACCCCAACCGTTCTACAGACGTCGCTCCTCACTTCCTGCGGTTCACTGTTGCATACTCTTCGCAGAAGGGGTGATTGTGACATAGCGATATCCTAAAAAAATTTCATTTCGGACATTCCGGTATGACCGCATGAGGCTCTAACAAGTAGTTATATCTACTGGCCGCGCATGGATAAGCAGTTAGAACTTGAACGCAAGTGCTCAACGTGCGAACAATCCGACAATCCCCTCGAAAAACAGAATTATGTTCATGGCCTGTTCCAGAAACTCCATGGTCACGAATTCATGCTGATTTTGCGGGACCAATCAAAGGCCAACAATATCTGGTCCCAGTAGATGCATACAGCAAATGGCTAGAAGTATTTAGCATGAACCATGTTACTACTTGTGCTATCATTTCAAAACTACATGTGTTTGGCCACTTTGGAGTTCCGAATATCATTGCCTCTAACAACGACAGCGCACTCACGTCTGCTGAATTTTCCGCTTTCTTTCAAGAAAACACCATACATGTACGGTCACCACCGTTCCGCCCATAACCAAACGGTCGAGTGGAAAGATCTGTGGACACTTTCGAACGCGCACCCTTAGAATTCAGAGGAAGGAACCTCACTGGAAATCATCCAGATATTTCTGCCAAGTTACAGGGCGACACCAAATGTTAACGCCCAACAGTGTAAGTCCCCGGCGGAGGTACTTATGAACCGGAAGATCCGCTTACCCGTTGACGCCATCCGTCCCACACCACATTCGCCAACCGGTAGAAACACAAATATGGAAGTTCAGTTCAACGGACCTCACGGTACTGTAACATAAGTATACTTCGTCAATGCGTGCTACCAAAAGACTATCATGGTAGTGTGGAAAAGTGGACACAAGGTATTTTTGTGTTCCGTGCTGGAAAAGTTGTCTATGAAGTAAACGTAGGCTCCTCTATTTGGACACGTCATGCCAATCAGCTACGTCCCTCATGTTTTCCAGCGACAGCTATACTAGACGAATTTTCGGCAGCCTTATGAGTAGTGCATTACACTCGATCCTATGTTTTCACTGGAGACTCTTCAAGACACAGGCAAATCTTTTACTCATTTGAGATAGTTGCTGCGTGGAATGACCTACCTCCGACGGTTCTCCACGCCCCATCTAGTACCCAGTTCAAAGCGCTATTAGACACTTTTTGTACGATCCCTCGCGCTGTGAACTTAAGGAGCAGTGCTGCATCCTTTTTTCGCTTGAGTTTTTTAGGTGAACAGCAGCCGCTGAACGACAAGAACGAAACCAACCCCCGAAACTTGGGCGAAAGCATCGACCCTGTGTATCAATCCGTGAATCCATGAATAGTGAGCGGAGCAGGATGCCGCGGGCCGACAGAGAATTGCACGACCGTTCGAAAGACACGACAAAGTGATATATTCTGTCGCCATAAGTGACGCAATTTAGCAAACTTGATTCGGGCCTTCGGGATGGATGCACTGAGTTCATCAAACACACTTCCATTAGACCTAATACGACTACCGAAGTATGTAAAATTCTCCACAACCTCCAATGGTCTCCTTGAATTCTAAAGGGTGTCCTCGGAGACCGTACGTTCTAAAGCATGACTTTGCACTTTGAAGGTCTTAGGCGCATGTCCAAAGGTGGTATAATGATGGCCAAAAAAGAGCTTGTGCTGCGCCTTTGTTTTCAAAGATAAGGGCGACGTTATCGGCAGGCGTTCGAGGTGCCGGGGTCCACTACCTTTCAATGGCTAAGCGAGGTGTGCGCGTTTTGAACAGACATGAAAAGCGCAACGAAAAGCAGCAGCGTACAAGTGCATGGTCGAAGTTCACACTAGTGCTCCAGAACTCTCGCCACCGGTAACTGACGGTGATGTGGTCTACTTGGATTGGGGGTTGGTTCTTTGGTGGGCACCGCGTTGCCAAGCCATATCCGCTGTTCCGGAGATCTTTGCTGCAAAAAAACGTCCGTGATCGGCATGTATCTCATGCAGGTGATCTCCATTGTCCGTGCGTCTCGTGTCCAACCCATCGAAACTGTATTTGGCAGGCTCAGAGCTACAGTCAGTTGCGGCGTAAGCAGATACAATAAACAGTGCGCTACATGCTACCATTTCCATTTCGCAGACGTTGTCAAGTGAACCTCGCAGAAGCGACTAATGACTGGTATCCAATCTAAGTGGAGACGCCTCCGCACGATCGCTAAACACAACCCGGAAACACCAAGCTGAAGCG
>NW_008752079.1:188199-194882 GCF_000715545.1 Opisthorchis viverrini | reverse complement strand
TCACTCAGTTCAGTCACAGTGATTGTACCTCTGCCCTTCCTGCCGACAGACAAACCACCAACGAAAACAGACTTCGAAGTGTTTGGGGTTGTCACAGCAGTCGAACGTACGGAGTATACAGCTGAATACGATCCACGATGAGCAAAGCGGTTTGTGCTAGTGCTGAGACCTTTGGAGAGAGTAATCAAACTTGAGTGGGGTAGGGTAGAAGACGGAAAACTTGAAACCGTGAGGAGGCGCCAGTAGTAGCATTTTTTTCATCACCTGCTCTGCTGCATTCAGCAAGTAAGGTGACTTGGTTGATGACACCACGCGACGGCCCATGTGGCATGAGATTATTGTTGGTTGTGTCATGGTTGTACGTGGACTGGGATACTGTCAGGGCGCCCATACCTGAATAAGAGGACGATTAGGGTCCCTGACTGAAGCTTTTGGCTCAAAAGCCTAGCCACAAGGCAGCGGTGTTTGGCGGAAAATGTAACTGTAGTGCAATTTTTATAGAGAGAAATTATATATAACAATAGTAATAGTAATAGATAATCGGTTAGCTGTAACGCCCTTTCGGTGCCTACCTGCCATGCCAACCAAAACAAAGCACGAGCGCTTGGATACTACCAGGTTGGCCAGGCCTAGGCAGGGAAGTCGAGAGGCAGAGGTTGGGTTCGAACCACGGACCTTTCCAACAGTGAATTCGCGCTCTAATCAGTGAGCCAACCAGCCGCCACACATTTTCCAACCCCCAACCTGGTTTGAGAGATTATGTGAGTATTGCACGGACACCACCCAACATAGGTCAATGGATCATGTGGCACACGAACGGCACGGTCCAGTCTCTCCTGACAGCCTTATGGAGTGTGATCTGTTCATTTATCGTGGGCGGTTTATTTTTTTACGGATCCGGTGTTTCCACCGTACTCGAGCAATGTTCCAGACTTCAACGGTCAAACAGTCCTTTTATGTCCTCAGCGAGTGGCGGTCAGGTTTTTGATCTGTAGGAGTGTGCTTCTCTCGGGAAGCCGATGAATTATCCGAAAGTGCAGATATCCAGTGTTGGAAGTGGGCGAACGGATCTATGCTGTTTTTTGAAATTTTCCGTTCTGTTGGTTTGAGAATAAGGTGTGGTTTGAATCAAGGGTGATGGTATCCTTGGAAACCGTGTAACTCAGGAGAGTGGTCTCTTCGGTCGTGACGCTGCTTTTTGTGTCGTTTAATTCAATGTTGTGTGTTTTATCACGGCCGAGAAAACGCCTAAGTTTACGGCTATATTCAGCTCTCGATTTTACGCATGGAGTAACGTTATCAATGTAGGCGAACGAATCTTGCACCTGCCTGGATTTGATTATATTGTCTATTGTTCGTTAGATACACAAACCCGTTTGTCACTGCGAAAGTAAAGCGCGTAAAGTGACATAAGTTCCCGCTTCGAGTGCGACAAACGGTTTGTCCGACTCGGAGCGCCTCCAGATCTGGAAGAAAGTGATCTGTGAGAAGTAATCGAACTATGGGGTGATAGGAATAGGGTTACATGCCACAGAATAAGTGGAATTCCACCGGCGCCTGATCCAAGCAAGCCACCATGCGCCACTTCGACGGGGCCGCAAAGCAGCTACGGGCCAAAAAGGGTATGCCACGGCTGGTAAGAATATGGCCCAATCAGAGCAAAGATTTTGTCTCCACACCTTCAGCTCGATAACGAACGTTCCAACCTGGCCTAGTATAAGATGGTGTAATCCTTGTATATATACAGCTGTAGCAATTTCCTTATATCCATTACAAGTTGTCTGAAGATTTCGTTCCTTTCGGTATACCATGGTGGTATGTAAGTCAGAAATAGACATAGGACTTGCAAGCCAGAATTACTGGCAACAAAAGACACCTTCTCCACAGAGCAATCCCGAGCAAAATCGGCATTTTGAAGAAATTTCCATGAGGCTCACTGGAGTTCAGGTGTGCAATATGGTTGTGAAAGTGTTAAAGTGGGTCTTCTAGAAAACTGCTGCTCTTTTGAAGGGTTCGATTTCGATACCGAACAAAGATGAACCTTCGAAAAGTAGTTCAAGACTGCTGAAGAGGTATTTCAAGCTAAGCTTACCAAGTCCAGTGACGCATGGGAATTTCGACCGTCACTGCGACTGCTGGGGAGAACTCGACCCACTCACATTTTCTTTCGCAGCAGGCTTCCCTAGCCACTGGATGAAATTGGCATTTCTGTAAAGCCTCTTTCCAAATATTCCTTGGTAGACACCCCTTATCCGATGCTCGCTGTTTCAAGATTTCCGAAGGGATGTCACAGGTTTCCTCACGCTCAATCGCTCGGCAGAGAATACGTACGCTTTAATCTCAGTTAACTGGGGATCGATTAATGTGCCTAAGCTTCCTGGAAGGTCTCCAAGCGACACAGTATTCAAGTATTTCGACCAATCTGTATAGTCGAACTGAACAGCATCCTGGCTGCAATTTTCACAAACTTGGCACCGCATGCCAGAAGTTTGTCATTCTAAGGGCTGGTGCCGAATTGTTTGGGGTTAAATTTTCCCGTGACATCCAGTGGAGTTCGCTTCAATGGAGCCTTTGAATCTGACGACTACATTGGCCCTTATCCGGGCCTGGATTTGGCTGAAGGCCTCCGGCTTTGAATAAGGACCTCATGCCGCTTGTAACATATTATTAAAGCAGGTTTCTCGGACAGTTTTCTGGGAGCGTGCCAGCATTGACATGCTCATGTGGACTGTGGCAGAGCGTCCATTGAAGGACCAGAACTGACCGATTTTGTTGTCATCAATATCATAGTCCATGTAGTAACCAATCAGAAGTCAAGCTAAGCAACCTTTGTCCCACCTGTCTCATTTGACCATGACCGCCTTTGACGGATCTGAGGGGTAGGGTGCAACGTCGTTTTTATCACGTCACAGTTATTGCCCTTGTGTCGATTGGATAGAGCACAGGCGTTGACAACTCCAATTTTTAAAGTTTTTCTTGGATTTATCAGTGCTCCGTCTGCGGTTATTGGCAGTGACTTGCGTAGGGCACATTGGTGGAGGAACTAACGATCGAACAGTCCAGCATAGTTTGTTTACCGGACGGAGGCCAGAGGTAGAGATTGGTGAATAATCTGTGCAAATAAGTTTTACCCTCCGGACCAAGAAGGAGACTGTGTTGGGTTACCTCACCCTGAAAATTGTACTCTGCAGTCTGACCAGCAAGGTAAAGTGGGGAGGACGGATTTTGTTGTGAACCTTGGCCTAGTCTTTGGCCTAAATATTTGGTCCGCAAAGGTGTGCGCATCTATGTTTTCTTCGGTGACCTATCAGAAATAGTTCGCAAGCTCAAGCCGCGGAGTTGTGCCTTCATTATCACCATTTCGTGGTACTTCCATCCCTACCCAGCCTTGTGGTAGGCCAAACAGCCTGCTGGTACTCAAGTGGTGTAATTCTTTGCAAGTGGGATTTTTCCAATCTCACCCATGGCCGCGGTCACCGACTTTAATCGCCAACCGCCTTTCTTCACCATAATCATCTGTCTGATGAGGTTTCACAGCACCAAATAGTTCCATTCGGACTGTCGTATTTTGAGAGCTTTCCTCGTCGCCTCGTGGTTAGCAATCGTGACCACTTCGAAATCCTCACGATTTTAGGCCTCAGTCTGCCTGCCAAATCCAGCTCTTCCCAGAAAATCATTTTTACTCCCTGTCCAAGACCTCCAATCTGGCTGTGACAGCCTCAATGTTTATTCTGGATGGTGACAGCGCTGCTTGCCGCTCACAATTTGACCTTAGTGGAGCCAAGATCGTCACTCCATACTGGTACACAGTATTCGGCTAATCCTAACCACCCGAAACTCAGCTTAACAGAACCATCTACGAACCGTAGTGTGACGTTGCAATGGTAGCACCGCGATTGCCTTACCCAAACCGATTATCTGCTCTTAGTTCACCGTAGCCCTGCTGCCCCAACCCTGCTGGCTCCACACAAATCCGTGTTACTTCACCTGTTTCACCCAAAAAATCCAAGCCTCGTTAAATTTTGCGCAGGGTTGGTTTGTTTTGTTCAGAGATCCGTCTATCAGTCGAACGATCCCCCCGCTCACATTGTGACTGCCAAATGCCTGTCGAAGCTACCAAAATCGGGTCGTGTATCTGTTATCAGACTTACTTGTATTTCTGGGATGGAAGCCTCTTTCTTCCCCACGAGGGTCACGTGCGGTTCTCTTTCATTACTTTGGCTTCTATGACTCAAGTTTGTACTCCAACTGGTGAAGGTCATTTCATCCTTGCGGAAGTTATCACTTAATTTCAAAGTTGTTGCTCCAAGTACGGCTAATAAATGACGTTTCTATCATCACTAATTCCCGTCTTTCCTCAGTCATATCTCATTGTCACAACAACACCTCGTTTGTGTTTTAACGTCACCGATGTCCCAGTGTTTACCGTATTTTAATCAAGCTGACTTGAATGTGCCCTTTTCGTGTTAGACCGTGCATTTCCAGCATATGCAGCTGAGTTATATGAATTTGTGGGATGCTCGCTACTGGAGTCTGTTGCTCTGTTCTCCTTCCTGCACTACCCCCTGTTTGCCCAGGTTGCATTGTACAACAACTTGGAGCGTAAATTATCACTACACATAGTGAACTGAACCAATGGCACGATTACTGCCTCCCGGTCGATTCCAAATGTCAGCAGTAAAAGAGCTCGCTTTGCATCAAACCGCTGTGAGTGCGTTCCCCAGCAGTATCGTTAATAAAAAATTGTTTGGTCCGTCGCACCGTCCACGAAAGCTTTGCAGTTTCCGGTTTTCGCAACATCGGTAAACATCTAGGAAGTAAATGGTGTTGTGTTCTGTGTCCAGAAGATATGAATACCAGGCGTTTCTCCAGCACTGACTTGGAGATTATGTGACGGTTGGATGTCAGACATCAGTTAAACGTTTTTCCTCCCCAATGTAAAGTTGCTTCCCGCGTTTAGGTGGTAATGGCCCGGTCCTGTCCCGATTGGGACGTTCTCCACAAGTAGGGAAATAAATCCTTTATTATTATCCCTTGGTATTGTTAACAGGGTGATGACTGTTATTTAGTTGCCCCATTCGAACCACCAACTGCTTTTCAACGGGGCGCAGAACACCTAAAAATTTCACCTCTGGTGCTAAGTTAACGTAAATTACCCAAACTATCGAAAGTTTTTAATGTTCTCCGACATCTTCGGATCCCATTTTTTCTCATGGAGAAGGTTAAATGGACATTTCATTTTGAAAAGATCGTCCCGTATTCCGACACGTATGTTTGAATGTACCAAATGTTTGTGACCTACCTCCCGGGAAAATTAACTGGGCAGTCTTGAATACACACTGCACCAGGGTGATTACTACAACTCACGTACGCGTAATATTTTTTCAAGCGTCATATACTGATTCGGGGGTCACTTTCAAGGACATCTTTCCTTGATGCCGATTTTGAAGTTGCAATACCTCTTCATCCTTCGGAGGAAATTAATCGTGTTTGGCACGCAGAAACCGTCGATGCACGTAGCTCAAAGTGGGAATCCCGCCCCGCAAATCCACAGATACAACTCAATTCTGCGGGGATTTGAGGCTGACAATCCCACAGAAAGTTGGTCCATTCTGGCTGCACGTTTTAGTGCTATGTTCCCCAAAGTTACTTGTTTAACTGAGAGAAGTTTCAAGGTCACCGGCCACCGAAGATATGCATGTGGATATCAGTTTACGAGATAGCCTATTAAACAGATCATAGCGTGTTCTACAATGTCAGCGGTGTTTTTCAAATAATTGGTAACGTTTGTATCATGTTTGTGTAAATCTTATCCAGGTGGAAACTTGAAAAAAGTTTGGATTCACCATAGTGTCATACTTGACAAATAGGGTCAGTTTTTCATCAAGTATTATCAGAACAATTGTTTGGGAAGCTCGCATATGGTACACCGTAATAATCGATGGTTTCTCGTTGGATTGTGCAAACATCTATCTCTGTGATTAACCCCCTTATTCAACTATGTGGAACTAGCCAGGATGCAATGCACGGTTTTCAAATAGCTGTATGTGAAATACCGACACCCTGTTGAGATACATTTCCAATCCGAGTGCATGAAGTCACTAACCCCGATCGCTCCATAAGCCGCAGTGAAAGTACCTGAAAATAGGGACAGTCATTACTCGCCGTGATAACTTTGCCCGTTGTCATTTACCTTGTCTACCTATAATTACTACGAGACCCGCGCATATGTGCAACGCTGACTGAAGTCTCAAACATACATGATATTTTGGTCCAACAGTCATTGACGGCCCTTCATCGTCATAAGCCTTGCTTTGACATCCCCATGCCCGCGCGAAACATGTTTTCATCTATTTGATGGTAGTCACTCTCTTTTATTCTTCATAAACCACTTAACCAAGATCTAAAATTAAAAATCTATTCAAGTTGATCTCCTTCACATCTTTATAGTGTTATTAATAGTAATAGTGTTTATTCCCAACTTGTGGGTGGCATACCGTCTGGCGTGATCATAGTTTTACAGTCAGAATGGAGCATGACTGAGGGATTTGTGGGGGTACGGATGGCGCAAAAAGAGGACAATGTCACAAACAGTGGGGAACACCTGATGATATAGCAATAGTAGGTTATTTCCCAACCTTTTGGGAAAAATGGGCATGAGGTTCGACTAGATCAAAGACAGT
>NW_008752079.1:179798-187375 GCF_000715545.1 Opisthorchis viverrini | reverse complement strand
AATTTTCCTTTTGTTAGAGGACCGTGTGAGTGTAGACCGGGCACCAGCCAGTTTGAGTGAGTAACAGTTCTAATGGGCGTTTGGACAACTGCGGTCGAGTATTAAAGCGAGATGTTTGAATCTAAGAGGAGATTGACTGGATTAGAACGAGCGCGTTCCAAGTACAGTTGGGATCACGCGAGCAGTTTCATCGTGTTTCGGATTGAGCGTCGTCCAAATTATGGAGAGAATTGCTGAGGATGTGTCATCAAACTGGCTATGGCAGTGCCATGCACTAACTGCACTGATATACTTGGTTTCAGGAAAACCTAAGGGACCTAAGGGGATGCGAATTTTCCTGAACAGCGGGTTTTTGGGTTATCCAGGAGGACCAACGCGGGATAAGAAAGGCTGCCATGAGATTACAGGGAATCTCTATCCAGCTGGAGGCCCATGTGGATGTCAGGCGATGGAATGTGGGGTGCTTAGCCGCCCATGCACTAATATACACGGCAGAGAACCGTATAGGTTATGAAGGCCAGCCTGCTGCTTGCCCATTTAGTCCCATTTTTGATAATGTAGAAGCCACGGGTGCACTGGCGTTGTGATGCCTAGATTTGGTGTTGTCTACATTATTGTACACAGCAATAGTAAACCTTAGGGCTGGTGCATACAAGTCAGTTGTGAGATAAGGGAGCCTAGATTAGGATTCGGCGACTTCAAGCACCCTCAAACGATTATCCACCGATGTGGCTGTGGCGACCATTTAATGATTCGGCAGGTATTTGATGTCGAATCTGGCTCTTTAGCGTACTAAAGCCAGCTTCACTCCACTTCTGCTTCCGATACTGATAACATACACCTTTTAAGAACAACGACACCTTTGCCCCAATTATAACTCGAACCGCATTAGCACTCCCACCAACTAGGTGCTCCTTCCTTAGACACTGATTGTGTCAAAACCCCTCGCCATTTCAGATTACTTTGAGGCGCATCTCTTACTCTTTTAAGCTTAGGGCTTTATCTATTCAACACTTCATGCTAATGAACTACAGACAATCTTTAGTTCCACAGTCTTGTGTAGCCGGCTAAGACACTCACTTCTGATGCGACTTCCATTACATATATCCTTGATGCCACAGATATACGAAGCAAATTAAAAAGAATGCAGCTTATGCCGGTAGTCTGTGTCGGTTGTAACAAATCCCGTGAGATCCCCTGATGAATCCAAAATATCGGTTGTAGCAGATTAAGAAATGCGGTCGCATGTGCAAGTTAACAGACTTACAAAACGCACTTTGTCTCCCGTCTGATATTTTGTCGGGCAAGACTTCCACTATTTCTTCAGGTTGTAACTGCGCCATGTTGCAGTTACCTCATCGTCTAAACAAGCAACCTGATCAAGCACCTTACGTTCTCAAAATAATCCTTATCCCTGCATGCCATGAACCACTTACACGTTCAAACCAACCCAACCCCCAAGAATAATTATTACCTTCTGCGCTGAATGTAACATCAGAATCCAAATCCCGTTCAAACCAACCCAACCCCCAAGAATAATTATTACCTTCTGCGCTGAATGTAACATCAGACGAACATCCAAATCCCACCCATCGTGGTAATTTCCACCGTTATTCAGGACTGCTTATATGTCTGCCACTCCCCCAGTCACTTTATAAATGGGTGTCATTGAACCAGCCCAAAAACAATGTGATGGTTTTCTAACCCAGCTTTCCCTAAAATGCTTCAAAACAAAACGGTCCTACTTCCTCAGGCGCGTAAAAGCTAACCACCCGGTCACGTTAGCTAGATACATAGACACGCACACTTCGAGTACGATTTCGGAATTTAACTACTCAAGCCCGTGCCATTATTAATGGGCTTCGTGGACCATTACGCAACTAACCACAATCTTGCGGGCGCAACGTTTCATGTATGTTTTTCATATCCACAAGCAAACACCTTGGTTTGCATCCACAGCAAACGGCAATCTCCGCAATCTACACCCCTGCATCAATTATTGATTTTGAAGTCAGATTTTATGCCTCATTACAAAAGTTTGAAATTTTAACTAACCCTAGTTACCTAATATTTTGAGATGCTTTTAAACCCTTCTGCCCATTACGGGCCCCCGACCTGGACATGGCAGTCTTGCGTCGTTTGAATGACAGAAAGGAATTATACGGCGCCCGCAGTGCGTCCAGGAATGTCCTTGCTACGCATCGCCAGCATCTAGACGCACAACGCATTTTTCTGCAAATACCCTGCGGGCGAAATAAAAACTTTAAAGTCAAAATGTTGCACTTCTTTGCATATATGCGTAGACTGAAAACCCCCCTCATCTACCGTCATTTTTGCGATTTTTTAATCGATCTCTTCTGAAAATTATTGGCGCACATTCGGCTTTGAACTTCGTCTGCTATGGCTTCGGAAGTGGCTTTCGTTGAGAAATTTGTGGGTGTATCGTTTTCATCCTTCACGGCATTTGAGAAGACCTTAATTGAATTCATGAAGGATGAATTTGTGGTATTTGTGCGTTCATCCAACGAAGCACCAACGCTTTTTTGCGTTACGAATGGGTGTACTACAAACGCAGCAGGCGCCCTCCAAGGGCAACGGAAAGCCGTGGAATGCGAAAAAGCTAGTAAGCCAAGCGTATTTTCTAATAAAAAAGTACGCCAAGCACCAGCTGCCCAGTGCGGTTTTGTCTACAGAGGCAAAGGAACCAGCTGGCAGTGACCTCTTATTTTCTGGAACACAACCACAAACTGTCAAATTTCTGCACGATCGGCTTCTAGTCACTAGACGCCTAACCGAAAACGAGTTGAGCACATGCCAGGCCCTGCTGAGATATGGAACGCCGCCATCTGAGGTGCGGCAGTTTGTGGCGGATGAATTCGGAAAGATTCTTACCACTAAGGATATACACAACTACCGCCGGAAGTGTCGACCGGCTATGTTGAGTAGGTGCCGCATGATTGGGTTTTAATGTAGTAGATGGTGATATGCCTTCGGTCATGGCAAAACTTCGGGAGACCGGACGCCCCCTTGTGTGTCAGGGAGAGGAAGGTCACTATATCCACATATGTTTCTCCCGATGGCAGCAGATAGCGTTATTCCGACGCTTTCCAGATGTAGTAAATGTAGACGGAACGCATGCAACAAACCGCCTTGGGTAAGTTTTTTAAAGTATCTAATATTCGGCATTTAGATATAAGCTATACACATTCTTGCTAACGGATGGCATGGAAACCGGGCGTCCGGTTATGCATGCTTTCTTAGAGAGCGAGCAGTTTGCTCCCATGCGTAAACTGTTCGGCTTATTCAAAGAAATGATGGGCGAAGCGTGTCCGGTCAAGACCTTTGTAATGGACAGGTTGGCGGCGCAAATGCGTGTGGCAAGAGTCGTGTTTGGCTGTGACATTGTGCTTTGCTACTTTCATGTCCGCAAAGCCATCAGGAAGCACGTAGGTATCACTTAATATCCATGTATTTTTTTATCATCGACACATTCTGCGAACAACCGGCACATATTTCACCGCATGGCTCGCCTGGACAATGCTGTACAGTAGGTTTTATGTTCATCAGATTACACAGATTCCGACAAGGTCTACAGCTTCTGCGCTGAACCGATCCCCGATTTCTCTCCTATCTTACGGCTCGCTGGTTGTGCCTCACCCGAAAATCGGCCCTACACGCGCATTCCGGAATGGTTCATTTCGGTAATGTGACCAACAACCGACTGGAGAATGCAAACGGGCGCCTTAAAGATCGAGTGGACCACTCCGACACGTTGGAGCATGCCATTCAAAAGGTATTTCGGCACGCCGATTGGCTCATGCGGGAGGTTGAGGTGCGTACGTCGTAACATTGCGACAGACGGCAAATCCTGGAGGGTGACGCCTACGTTCTAAACGTAGTCTGTCGAATGACGACATATGCATGCTCTCTCGTTTTGAGGCACTTGGTTCCGCGACCGCCGCGGCTGCCGTATGAAAGTGTCGGAACAAAGAAGGTGAGGTCGAGCCCCGTAAACTAACTTATAGTTTGTGGTGCGAACACCCATATGCTCCCAGACTGTCGACACCTGTGTGGAGAATGCACATGCTCTGTCTATCAGGCGCAATGGCTCCCCTGCGTACACCTGTTCTCTGTATTTCGAGATCAGTCCGTTCCGAGCAGTAAGAACTATTCATCATTGACTTTTTCTTAGCTTGCTTTCCAATCCACCAACGATGGCTGTCAGATTACAACCTACCGGGAAAAGGTGTACCACTTACACTTGTTCCCAAACCACCCCCGACAGCTTTCGACGGTCTTCGTAAGCAACTGAATCGGGTGATGGATAAGCTTCAGAGGCTGGAACCCAGGAGGGCCACCGCCATATTTAAGCGGCTGATTGTTCAGGGCGAAATCCTGCTGCGTCAAGCCTCAAAGTCTGCAACCGACGATCTGCCGTTGGTGGTCGAGGATACTGCGCCTCAACCCAGATGGGGGTCTGGAAACGCTGACTTGGGGTTCTGTGTGCTCTGTGACCGGCCTACTACTACCAGTGACCGCTGGTGTACAACGGATCGCGTGTCATATCACGCCGACTGTTGTGACGGTGAACCCTGCCCACTGTGTGGTGGTGCGCTTCAGGCTTGTCCCATAGGTGAGTCCACATGAAAATAAATCACTTTGGGTTCTTAGCTCCGGGCCCATCCAGAAAACGCAGAGGTGTGCTTGCTATCCGGTCCGCAAAAAGGGCGTCTTATGATGTTGACCTGGACCGAAGCACAGATTCCCAGCACAGTGTGTCCCGTAAGTCCGTGTGCGTCCGTGTTTTCGGGTCCACAGAGGAACTACTCGACGGCCGTGAGTCTGTCTGACAACTACGACTAACTCTGTAGAGCGCCGGCTAGATGAAAGAGATGAAGATGATTTCATGTGATCCATCGGCTCCGGAAAGTTTGTCTGGTAATGAGATCCTATGCATTACATGTAAGTCTCGTATTTCTTGAGAGTTGCAGTAAACAGGCATGCGAAATAACCGCTGAGGATCGCATTATGTGAACAGGCATCTACGACAGCATAGCCGCTGCAGTGAATTTTCGGGTAAGTATCTCTACCTGTTTGTCGGCCGCCCGCTTTATGGTGATATTTCGATAACCTGAATTATATGTTCCTCTCATTTCAGGACTTCAACGGCCAAATGAACGCTCCTCACGAAGAAGAAAATGCGCCTCACAGAAGGACATATGTAAACTTCAAAACGACCAATATATCTCAAAATTTCAAGACGTCCATTTTGAGCCCTTTCTCTGTTACCGATGGATGGATTAGTTAGGCATCGTGTACCCCTAGCCGCATTCTAGTGGTGTGCGTCGGTTAAGATGGTTCAGCTGCCTGTAATATCGACGTAGGCTGTATGTGGCTAGTTAGTTCCGCATCGTGTACCCCTAGCCGCGTGTTAGTGGTGCGCGTCGGTTAAGATCGACGAACCTCGAGGTCTTTCTGGCATAATTCGTAACCTAGAATGAAAAACTCTGTACTTTGCCAGCCAACGAGCGCGATGTTTAGCAAATAATTAGCGTGCACTTCGGAATTTTTACCGGCAACAAAGAATCATCGACCAAAATTTGTTTGCACGAATGCGCATACGCATATGCTGCACCTCCAAAGGCCATTTAGATTCTAGAATGTTGAGGAAATCTGTTCCGGTGGGAAAATACCTGAAAGTTACGTCCATTGTATGTGGGTCAAACTTTTCCACAATTCGCGATTTTTTAACATCAGGTAACGTATTCAAAGTCGGCGGTGTTTATTCACCTGGAGATTTCGTTCACTTAAACAAATCACCATAGTAAAGGATTTTCAATAATACAAGAGCATATACATTATACATAGACATTCTACACTATGAAGTGGCAAGTCTGAAAATGCCGTAGATTTCGAGAAATCAATCTCATTGTGCGAATAGCCAGCGGCCTACACATCGTTCTCAAATGTTCACGGTTCCTCCACCAGTTTAAACTACACTAACACTCCTAACTGACTTTTCCAAGGCGTTCACGAATTTAAGTACGAATTCACGGTGACGGTACTCACTGATTTACAGATTGATACTCGGGATCGAGGCCTTAGCCCAAGATTTCCAGGTCGCCACTCCGACTGTCGTTCAGCGGCTGTCGTTCATCTGAAAGGCACAAGTGAAAAAAGGTGTAGCACTACTATCTATGTTTCCAGCGCGGGGCATTATGCTTGCCAGCGAGAGGACTCTCATAAACAAGTGTCAAATAATGATTTGAACTTGGACAACCTTCACAGGAAGGATGCTTCACGTAGCTACCACCCGAAATGAGAAAACGTTTGCTCAATGATTGTTTGCACTCTGAGATTGGAAGTCTTAGCATGTCTCTGCCTTGTGTTTTTTGGGTCAATTGTTAAAAACCTGTTGGCCAAGCTTTATTCAAACCGGGCGTAGGTAAGAATTGGGTCCCCTCTTAGGCGACGATACTCCTGCGGAAGGAGGTCATGCAGCGCGAGACGCGTTTCGTAGTCCACGGATTTGAGGCCGACAACCATTCTCTTAGCGGCTCGCTGGACACGCTCGATGAAGGTGACGCCTTTCGTGCGTCCTGAGTAGACAACTTAGTTGGCGTATTCCAGGAGTGGTCTAACATAGGCCCCATAGAGTATTCGGAAGTCCATGCAAGTGATACGGGAGGTGCGTCGGATCGTCCGTAAAATGGCGAATGCCTTTTGGGCCGACTTCTCATGGTGCAGTGAGAAGGACAAGTTTGGGGATAACTTTTTAGCGTCTATGATGTTTTCTGGTCCTTTCTCACCATGCATATCAAAGGCGTTTGTTAAGTCTCCTCCAAGCGACATATGAACGCACTTTTCGTCATTTAGAAAAAGGTGCCTGTCCAGCGACCACTGCTTTGCAGCGTCTACATCCATTTGGAGGGCACTGACATCGGAACTCCAGGATTTCAAGTTGTCCGCAATAAGTAGACATGGAATTGCAAACAAATCTGAAAAGTCGTTGACGTGGTTCTAAAACGGAGACTTGAAGAACCCCAATGGAGACCGGCGCTCAATGAAAGTAGGTAAAACCTACATTGGAGTGTTGAAGTCACCTAACAGCGGGAGTTGAATGAAAATGCAGTTGGATGAGAGCTGCTTAAATGTTCATATGGGGAACTGGTCGTTTTTCAGGGAACGGGGAGAGAGGGAAATAAACCTCGTGTGGTGGACGGGTACGCCCTGCAGGGAGGGTCGCCCTGTTACGTTGCACCATGGTGCGTTCGTATGCCCGCCACCCCTCCAGTAGCACAGGTGCATCGCCCATCGCCGGTGGCTCTGAGTCTGGCCTTTAAATTCAGGAAATCAAAAAAGTACTGCTGACTTCTGTTTGTTGCTGCTGGTGTTGGGCTCGCCTCGGTAGAGTTATACAAAAAGAGTTATACAACTGGACTCTCATCTGTAAAAAAAAGAAAAATAAAAGATTACGTGGGATAACCTGAAAATACTCTGCAATGCCCATGACCTACATCGGCGAGCGTAGTTGTATCTGCTTTCGTCAGGACAGAGGCTACACCGCACCAAAGCCC
>NW_008752079.1:171361-178482 GCF_000715545.1 Opisthorchis viverrini | reverse complement strand
TCATGCCAGACGGCATGCCACCCACAAGTTGGGAATAGACATTATTATTATTATTAGAAGAAGAAGAGAGTCGGACGCGCGCAGTAGGATAAGAATTCACAATGCATCACAAAAGGGTGTAGGATTAGACAGACAGGATGGGTGGGGCCGCATGCAATGGCAAAGCATCCCCACCAGCCCTCTCTCGTTTTGAATCTGTTCGAAATACCGGGCAGCGCTCTATCTAGATCTCTACGTTAGCGACGTATGGTGTGAGCCAGGTCTCTGTGAGTGCGATTATGGACGGTTGTTCAAGGCCACCTGAATGTTTAATACCGCAGAGTTTGTTGAAAAGGCTAAGGCTTGCTTCCTCTGGTGCATCACTGCCTTTGATAGGCGAGGGTTCTGTGGTGGTTGAATAGGAAGTGTTGTCCGGAGATGCGGTCGGCTGCGGCAGCATGCCTTTGGGATCACAAGAGGCCGGCGACAATCGGTTCGGCAATGGGTTTGGTGTAGGCTGAACTGGCGTCAAGAGGAAGCCTGCTTCGAGCCTCTACCCTAAACTTCTGTGACAGCTTTCGCGCTTCTAGAGAGCGATCCTCAGGTTAACACCAGATCATTGGGTAAGCCCTCTGAATGCTGACTGCCGCTCCAAGATCCTCTGTATGGTAGATGGGGAAAGGGTAGATAAAAGCCCAAGTATTCGCTTGTTTCTTTTCTGGCGTAACCATTCTGCGCGAAGCAATCGGTGGTCAGTCCTAGTGAGGACGCCACCAAGGATCGGCTACGTCAGGCTCGTTGGCGTGATTTTTATGAAGCATGACCCCCCAGATTATCAATCTCCTCTTGCTTAGGCGCCCGTCCACTGGGGAAGCTGGATGGCTCTTATCGCAGCCAACGGACCCGGGATGAATAGCGCGGGCTATTCGTTCAGCTAAAAAGTTCTTTATCAGCTCTCGTACAGGACGCTTCGCTCTTTGGTTCGCATCCTCCAGCGCTTTGGAAAGAAACTCGAGTTTTGCAACGTGTCTCGATCAATTCGAAACTCTCACATTGGTCATTCCAATTCTGCAATTGGGATTGGGTTTCGTTTTTGGTGGCTCTCTTAACTGCAGTTGCATTGGTTCCTCAATGTAGAGGCAGCTAACACAGACAAACCGGTCAGGCGAGTAAGCTAACTGGTTTACCTGGTCGTCCTGTAAACTCGTGCATTTAAAGTGACACCACGCCTTGCAGGTGTAGCATCGCATACCACGTCCTACGTTCGACGGACAGCCATTTCGCCCAACTCTGTTGGGGTCCGTCGATGGCTGCAGACAGCAGTCTGTATCCACCTATGTCCTGATTGAGGCTGGGTGCAAAATAGAACCTGGGCGCTAAATAACGGAAGTTTTAATGTTAATGTTATGTTGGAGTGGAGAAATCCAACAACTGACTCGTATGCACTCTGGAAATAGATCGAACAGCGAGAGAGTTCTTTAATAATAATAATGAAAACAATAATAATAATAATGTTTATTACCAACTTGTGGGTGGCATACCGTCTAGCATGATCATAGTTTTACAGTCAGAATGAAGCACGACTGAGGGATTTGTGGGGGTGCGGATTGCACGAAAAGAGGACAATGTCATAAAGAGTGGGGAACATCCGATGAGACAATTATAAAAGGTTTTTTTCCAACTTGTTGGGAACAATAAGCAGGAGGTCCGATTAGCTCAAAGACAGCCAGCTGGCGTGAACTAAAGCTGAAAGTCATTGCTGGCCATAAGTAACCTTTGGCGGATGTGTAAATGGCCGGATTCACGACGAGCAAAAGTGGAGATGAAAATGGGGTAATTCAGATTGGGAGCACATGGCTCGAGGAAAAACGAAACCGTATCCAGTATAATTATTTGCCCGTGGTTTGTCGTGTATCTGTTATTTCCCGGCCTGGAGTGCAATGTATCTACACGAGACAGTCTCAGTCTGCTGAGTTTTCGTCAGAACTTCAAACTGATGGCTGCCCCATTGCATCGTCTAATCGTAATGCCCATTAACACAATAATTCTTCCCATTGCGCTAAACCACCCTACCGATAAAAAGAACCTCGCCGGGCACCCTGTACCTCGTGTGCCGTCAAGAAAATCCAAAAAAGTAGCAGCGAAGAATGCTCTTACGTTGCCCAGCAACGCGTCTACTTCAACGACAGAAGCTGAGCTTCGCAAAAACGACGCAATTATTGTCTGTGAGTTCTTCTAAAATATTTTTGATTCCAATAATGTAGGAAATATATGGAAGTGTCAACTTCGCCGCATTATTTCTACCGCTTCACAGACAAGTTACGCTGAGCAATGTCAGCTATTAGGAATATGAAGTCCCCATCAAAAGTGGACCTTGAGTACACCCAGACACTTTTTGGTCAAACTCTGGCTGTTTGAGGAGGTTTACGTGTTTCAATTAGACACCATCAAATACTAAAATCTTTTAAAAGTTTCTTTCGTTTGACCTGCTTTTCAAAAAAATAAGGGCGTGCGTCCACGAGCCGGCTTCTTCCTAACCAAATATTTCAATGTCCGAATGGGGCGCCCATTCGATGCAAAGATGCTGTGCTCAGTATAGAAGTTGCAACAGCTAGTATGCCGCTCTGTTTACTAAGGTTATATGCAGACGTTGGAGAGGCAATTGTTTCGGTTGATCTGTGAAATTTTGGAAAGCTTTCACCTTGATCAGTGAGTACTGTTACTCTAGACCAGGCATGCTACGATTTGCTGAAGCCACTTGCAGAGGATACTAGCCTTTTTCCAGACTGTCCCCACTCTCCCCGCAGTAAGATGAAGAAGAATAATGAAAGGCAACTTCCTGGAGTAGAATCTTTTTGTAGCTAAGTTTTCCTCCATTTTTGTGTGCGACAACCTAACTAAAATCATGAATGCATCAGTGGATCCTCATGGAGCACCGATTACTTGTCTCCATTTCTGAAATATACCTTTAGGTTGGACTCACTTTCATTCTCTAGTCCCCATTCTTCAACGTCCTTGTTATCTCGGTCATCAGGCTTTTCTTGGCCAACCACATTGGACTGCGCACAAATGTGGGCGCTAAAATTGAATTGGGCTTTGAGGCTAACAACTGCTTCATTCCTGACCAAATTTGTGTCTGGCTAAATAGATCACAAATAAACGCATTTGCATTATCACCATGCGTTACCTCCTTAGTAAGAGGAGTCTTTATCCCATCAGGCTCGTCTTTATCCGCTATAGCCCGTCAAATGTTATTCGAAGGAGTTATTTACGGCATGTCTACCCCAGACTTCCGGCAATGCATGCCGTTGGTTCATATTAGTCCCCACCCTTAGCAATGTACTACGTGTCCCCTATTCCTCCCAATAACCGCCTTTCTCTGGCATTCCCAAACCTCCGGTTCTTCGATCGCCCAACTGACTTTTGTTGAGCATTACTAGTGCTTCGCTGTTTTTCGATAGTCTCCTCGCCTTTTTGTGATCAAATTTTGAATGAGGGGGTTTTGATGGGGTTACCAGATTTCCGCGTTCCTCAACTTCCTCTCCACAGAAGTGCTGAGAACCCGGCTACATTACCCATCGCCGACTGTCTAAAACTACCATGAATTTGTCTTTGGGCTGCAGTTGGCCAAATAACAGATGTCAGATAACTCGTCCTACTTTCTTTTCACTGATTTGACTCTATGACATATCAACTTTGTACTGTGTATTTTACGGAAATGTAAGCAAAATTCCGGTAACCGACTTTCATGCCCCGCCTCTGGAACCGGTCGCATCGGTTCACTACTTACCCATACGTCCAGTGTTAGCATTAAAATGCACAACCTCAAACGCGTGCGTACCACCGACACATCTGTGATTGAAGCACACGGACGCTCATTCTCAAGCTACTGACCACACTGTTTCCCTGTAAACTTCTCCCATGCGATGTCTCATCAAACCGATGACACCAACCCACGAAAGTAAAATGACAAGATTAGGTGTTGTGGAAACCTTTTTGGATTCTAGTGCATACGTTGGTCTTTGCCCAAATTTTACACCGAATTATTGTTTATCTGCTGTGGTCCCTCAGTTGGCTGTACTCACAAAGATGAACGGCTTTCCTTTCGTCATCGGGCTCGTCAGTGTAAGTTCGAAACTGATATTCCCATAATTGTACCGCTCACTCTTTAATTCACTTATTTTCTATCTCCTAATGCTCATTTTGTAGCTCAAAAGAAACATTTGAGCTGCCGTCCTCATAATTAATTGGTACCGTCGTAAACTGGTGACATCTCTCTTGGACACTGGATACTGGCTGCTGTCCCTACTTTAGTAAAAAGACCCCCGTAATCTTCAATAAACGGTTAATGCTCTGTTTAAAAATGGGGAAGGAAGCCCTACACCTGATACACAAAAACCTGCTTCTCTGCTTACCAGTCTTTCTTCCCCAGTTCATCGAACACGTTCTTGACCTTGTCCACATAACCTTTCCTGTCGATGTACTGCCCCTGTTTTACACTTTCACACTTCTCTCTAAACTATCTGTCCACACAGGTGAATAATCCCGACCTAGGCTTACTCAGGGAACTCTTGAGCTTCCTTCCCCATATCTTCTAGAAAAAACACTCCTAGACTCACATCAAAGTATCACATGATGCCAACACCCCTTTTTTCTCTCACAATGGTTGTTAGCCTTCAAATTCTTACTATCTTTTCTCTCAATACCTTCAAAGGAGCGCCTCAAAGATGAAAAAACAAGTCCAAAGCCCATTAACCTTTAAAGGGCGGGTGAGCAGATCATTCCAGGTAACCTGTTTGTGGTACTAACTTCCTTTTGCACCCTCAACCCGGCACCTCTCTTCTTTTACCGCCACCAGAATAATCTCAAGTCCAAAAAGACCTGGGAGGTCTTAGAGCCCGCCGGCACAAAACGGAAGGTGAACTGCATTCCCTTTAAACCACTCAGCCTATTGCATGTCTACTAACTCTTTGCAATCCAGCTGTTCTTGAAAAATCATCAGCTCTTACTGATACGATCGCCTCTCAGATTTGTCAACGCATTGAATGCCGTCATCAGGTGTAATGTTCGACGAATTACTCTTTAGCACATTGAAGCTCCCATCTAGAATACATGTTGCACGCTTGACGCCACCCGCACAGCTGGACGGCCCAGAAAGTCAGAACCGTCCATCTGCTGCCCAATATTATTGCAATTCATGGATGAAAACAATACCGTATGTCTGCTAACATCCCAGTTCCTTCACACTTTTACCGAAAAATTCCGGACCAGAAAAATTGTGGCTGCTCGCACTCAACTGCAAAGGTGGCTTACCAAGAGGCTACTGTCTAAATCCAGAAATTCGGTCACTAGAAGCTATCAGACAGAACCCACTTTTACTCTCCCACCTGCGCGGACTAGAATAGTGGAAGGGCCTTAATCACGGATGCCCCGTGCGCTCAACTCCTCGAACAACACCACGAGCCGATTCAGCGTTGATACACAGAATGGCGACCGAAGAACTTCTGCATTAAACTACAAGTTACATGGCCTGTCGAATCACCTGGCCTACTCTGCAGTGGCGCCGAAATCTGCGGACCTCCAACCGTCCTCGATAACGTTGAGGCTGTTTTTGTATTCACGACCACTCTGCACTATGACTCTACCTCTCAATCTGATGCCATATGAAAGAATTTGATGGCTCTTATTCTCACAAATTTTCAGACCAACTATCATGCCCCGCCTCGGGTAAGCCACATCGACCCTACCGGCCCTCCGAATACTCCGACATCTCACATGATCTACAAAATGTTCAACCACAAAAGCGTGCAGGCTAATGGTTCAACTATAAATGAAACTTAGGGACGTCCCATCACAATGCATCGGGCATGTTTTTCCCCTCTGCCAATCCCGTATATTGTGGTACCTAAACCTGTCGCGCCACCAGCCGCCGGTACTTATGTGGATGCTCCCATGGGACCCTCATACTCTTAATGTTTTGTGATTGCCCCTAGCACTGGACTCACACCAAAATACTCGGTAGCTTCTGGCTTCATATCCTTCCAAGTCTCCGAGCCGTCAATCGCTCCTGCAAGTGAATGTTTAGCCTTACCACCGAGGAAAACTGTAAACGTCCCCATCAGCCGGGAAAAACTCTCTCCAGGCCTTGAAACGATTGATGCGGCAAATCTCTTAATTAGAACAGTCTACTACACAAGTCGTTGACAACTTTTGACTTCCGTCACAGACCCCCGCCTCTCCACGTTCAACTTCCAAAAACATAAGCCTTCGGACTCAAACGGTTATCGTCACGGCCTAGATACTCAACGCCCACTCAACTACATTGTTTCTCAACAAAATAACTACAATTTGCTCCGGTATCCCCACAATTACATTACAGGCACATCAAACCATGCGCACTACGTGTTTGGTAAAACCCTGCATCCGCAACTATCGGCGGCTAGCTTTGACCCTCAAGTGCTTCCATCATCCTATTCACAAGTTTCCATCGCGCCTGTATACCATTTTTTGCCGCCACCCATCTCCGACATCCACCACTGCTTTCTTTAACATATTTCATCCACAACTACTGATGGTGCAAATGACTGCACGTCTCCAAACTCCTTTCAGCTGCACGCATCACCCCCATAGCTGCTTGCTACTCCAAATTCTGGGAGAGATTCTGGCCTTATTCGCCTACTATTCATTCCTTTGCCCACATTGCTGGGTACACTTAGACCCACTACTAATACACTATTAAACAACTACTTCCTAACTGGTACGGTTTGCTCGTCAGCGGACCTATCAGAGAAGTTGCTGACAAACAGAACACATCTGCCTACAAATCTCACGAATGGATACATGTAATATGAACTGCCAGCATATAAGACCAGTGCACAAAATATTTTTCAACACGCACCATTTATTGATTGGAGCTGACTGCAGCTTTGGGGGTGGCGACTATTCCTCTTACATTCACATTCTCCTAGATCATGGCAACATCCAACACAGGTGATAAATTCCAGATAAACTCGTCCCATACGGTTCTCTGCCGTGTATATTAGTGCACGGTGAACGACAGCCACTGACCGACAAGAACAAAACCGACCCGGGAAACTTGGATAAAAGCCTTGATCCTGTGTATCAATCCGTGAATCCGTGAA
>NW_008752079.1:158603-171255 GCF_000715545.1 Opisthorchis viverrini | reverse complement strand
AGCATACTGCCCCGCGCTGAGAACACAAAGAGCAGTGCTACACCCTTTTTTCACTTGTGCCTTTCAGGTGAACGACAGCCGATGACCGACAAGAACAAAACCGACCCGGGAAACTTGGATAAAAGCCTTGATCCTGTGTATCAATCCGTGAATCCGTGAATCCGTGAATCGTCTCCAAGGCTCAACCCTCTTTAGTCCTTATATGTTGAAGCTCCCTAACGATATCACCTCTCCGCGTACTTATACAGATTTGCCCTACGTCTCTTGCACGATAATGGCATATATCAGCAAACTCAACCCGCGCCTGATCGCTTGTCTACTAAGTGCAAATCTGCCCCTTCCATTACCAAAATTGTGATGAACGTTGGGTTTTCTCTGTCTACTATTGTTCTATCTGATGCCTCCCCAACTTCACAGGGCTTCACTGATTTCACCCCACCCCCTCGTCTTCCCAAGCTTTGGCCCTCGCCGATACCCGCTTTGAACGCCGAGTTTGATCGTCAAACACTCCAATTGGCTTACATTGGTTTACATCCAAAAAGACCTTCAAAAGCACCGGAAGAATACCTACAGTCTTATGTTGGCTACGCTCTAACTCTGCAAACCCCACTGACCAAACCAAAATATATAGCTGCCCACAGAATAGCACATTTCGATCCAATCACCTTAAACGTGACTTCAGTCGAGAGGCTTTCAAGAAACCGATTTCTGTGCAATGATGGTACAGTACTGTCACACCCGTTTGAAAGTAACTATTCCATTCTTGCTCTTGGCTGTACCCTCTCGTTCACTCGTTCCAATAGCTGCAGTAGGAACGGACTTTTCACCTAATTCCAGGTGACCCTAGGACGCGTTCATTCTAATCTGTTGAGCATTCCGTTCTGAATTAGCCATCCCGGTGGACTTTCAGTTCGTGCTCCCCAATAAGTCAATGATTTTCAGCACAGTCCACGTTCCGTGTTGTGTTAGTGCCGCTCCCTCTCTCAAGGAAATATCACACCCAACTACACTCTAACAGTGATACCAGTGAGTTTCTACAATCTCAATGTACACTATGATTCTGAGATTTCTCCTGCTACTTATCCGCATTGCTAATTCTTCCACTCCATCATCTTCACATGCACTTTTCGCGATCCTGGTCACAAGTCCAATAATTAAGGGCAACGAGGCCGCAGCGGTGATTAATGCTTTAGCTTAAATTAACCAGCTGGGTTACGCCAACCCTGCTGCTTCACCAGATCCGCTGTTCTTGCTTCTCATTTTCCAAAATCTGCATTTTTCTTGTCGTCTGTCTAGCAGGATGTTCCATGCTTTGGCCTCCCTCATTTTGCTTTTGCCTGTCACATCCAGCCGCTAGTGATTTTATTGTGCTCCAGCTTGATATGTTCCACGGAGGGGAAAAAGCGTTAAATATTTTTTCGTGACCTTGACGGTTTTGGCGTGACTACACCAACACTAGAAAATAGCACAATGTTTTCGACACCGTCCCTTTTCCACACAATTCCCAGTACCCGCAAAACCCGCCAATTGCGCTTTATTCTGACTAACATTACGGTCACATATGACTTTATGCTACACACCGGTTGGTGAACAAACATTATCAATAAACCTGTTGCGCTTCCGAATGCCAATACTTATGACGACGTTTTCATGGTACCCGAATTTTCTGTGCCCTGTGGTTCCCCCATGCACTACACCCACACCAACCTATTCAGGGCTTGTAGTCTCACAGCTTTCATGACCCTGAGTCTTTCGTCGCCCCTGAAGATAGGCATTTTCCTTCACCACTCGCAAAGGGCATAAAACTCTTCATCACCCTGGTAGAACTCTTCACAACTGTAATTAAAGCTGCAAACTTTTTAGCTGAAGCGATTGCCACACCGCCTGTAGATAGCACTTGACCTTGTCACACGCATCTCGGCCCACTCTCTCTTCAAGGCTCCACCTCCGCAAAAATACCCTTCTGAATCCATCGCTCAATAACCGAGCCTCGTTATGTGGCGCCTTCTTTAATGAGCCCCCGAGGATCTATCCCTTACTCTTCAGTGGCCTTCCTGTAATTTAGCCACAAGTACATAAAATCGCATTCACCACGTGGCTGATAAAACATCGCATCCGCAGCGACCAGCGGCTAGCTTCGGCATTTCTCTCTACAAAATTTCCCACACTTCCTGATGAATCATCTTTTGAAACCTCCCCTTTAGCTGCATTGCTTCCCCTTAAATGCATTCCACAATTATTACTGAACCTCCTTCCCCAACTTCTGCTGATGAATCGGACCCAACTTACCTACCATTCATCCCTCTACCACGAACCGAAATTTGGCCTCGACAGACTCCAAACTCACCCAGTTAACCCCACTCCGTGTATCTTTGCCTCTTCCTCTTAATACCCCTTAGTACTGATAACCATTATGAGCGAAATTAACAACTTTGTAATCGTCAACCAGCCCACTAATAGTGCTGTTCAGTACCCGCTCATTACTTCCAGAAGTCACATTCTCCTAGCCATTATCGCTGTTGAGTGACAAAATCCGATTTGTGTGAATAAAAAGTGACTCTCGGCTGAAAATCCAGACGCGATTTTTCAAATTCCTGGCCATTACGTCCACCGCACTGACTGGATAAATTCAGGGAGATAGTGGTTTACAGCCCACTCAAATTGTAATTATATTTTATTATTATACTGCAGTAGATATATTATAATTCGTGCAACGCTCACTGAATACTTTATCCTCAAATCCATCGGGACCTGGACAGAACATTTGGGCCGACCCGTCCTAGTTTGTTGTACCGATTCAACGCCGACCCCTTCCTCTTCGTATTTCTGACTTGGTCCTTATTATCTCCTTTGTGCAGGCCCTCCCGCATTCGTCCAAATTTAGGCGGGATGATTTCAGCCGGTTGATATCTCTTGATATCGTACTACAGATCCTATCCGGTATGCCTGGATGCTTCCTCAACTGGGTGTACAGGACTGAATTTATGACAGAGGCCAAGCAAAAAGTTTATCACCGTCCTCCCTATAAAACGCGTAATCGCCTACCAGTGTTCCCACCGTCTCACACTCAACCACGCCACTACTTCTTCCTAGTTCGCTGCGCTGATCTCTGAAACGTTCTTCGTGAAAATCTTTAAAATAGCACATACCGTCACACATCGTAACTTATCACTTGTGGAGCTAGTGCCACCTCACATTATGCCGAACTACCCCTGATTTTCTCTGCTTATCGGGATTAACTCCCCATTGGTTTTCACTACGGCAAAATTAGAGGACAAAAAGATGATCTTTTCAATGTATCCCGCTTTTTCCTTTTTAAGCAACAGTTACATATTCGGTTCTCTCCCATGTATATTAGTGAATGTTGCAAACATCGGCAGTAGCTGCTCCAAACGCCTCTTATGTCCGCCATTCCTTCCTTACCGTTTCACACTCACATGGCACACCAACTGAGACAAAATTATCCGTGACTCCACATCGGCCTGGCTCCACCTGTGTCAAATTCTTCCTCTAATTCAGATCCACCACCGCAGGAACGTACATCATTCGTCCGATCATCGCAATCCTAAGATTCCGTTACAATGCTGTTCAGAAACCGAAGTAGGTAAGTGCGATGTTGGCACGGTGCTGCTGCGTAAATTTTATCCTACGCCGGACCTTCACCTTTCGCGCACTCGGGCCTTTAACTTCGACTTCAACAAATATTTCCAACCGGTGACAACCGCGTCTAGGACAAGCTCGTCCAAACCCGTTGAACCTTTCGTTCGGGTTTAACCAACCCGGTTTTCCGATACAGTTTCAGTTTCTCTCACGCTCCTTCTGGAACACCAACGTGGACTCCGACCATGCACTTGTACGCTGCTGCTTTTCATTGTGCTTTTCAGGTGTACGCAAATAGCGCACACCTCGCTTAGCCATTGAATTGATCCAGAAATCAAACACCAAACGAAACTATCAGAAACAGCTCCTCGAATGCCTGCCGGACGGTACGGTGTCGGATATAAACGGCCACTGGGAAAAAATATCCAACGCGTTGCTCAAAGCAGGAGCGTCTGCTTGCGGTACAACCCAGCCAACCTCATCCAAGCATTGGATCTCTGATAGAACCGTGTCTTTTCTGGAGGCCCGGCGACAGATCCCACCTGGTCGCCACCACAACTCCATCCGGCGCATCATCCGACGCCAGGTGAAACTGAGTGTCCGCGCAGACCGAGAAGCTTGGTGGACCCGAAAGGTCGAAGAAATGGAAGATGCAAAGAATGCTGGAAACGTGCGCAAATTGTTCCAGTTGATTCGTTCGACTGGTCCTCGGAAACCTCTTGTCAGTGAAACAATCAGGGACCAAAATGGCTCCCTGATATGCAGCAAAGCAGAACGTTTGGATCGCTGGGCACAGTACTTCGAACAACAATTCAGCTGGCCACCTGCTAACCCCAATCCAGAAACCCGGCCTTCAACAGAAAAGTGGACCGTAAATATGGAGCCGCTTTCAGTCTCAGAAGTATCCGAATGCATTTCTATACTCAAGCGTCATCGCGCTGCTGGTCCTGACGACCTTTTACCTGCACTCTTCAAGGATGGCGATGAATTCGTCAGTCAGTTTCTGTCTAGTTATCTGGGAGAAGGAGACCGTCCCAGACAACTTGGGTGAATCGATAGTGGTACCCACTTTCAAAAAGGGTACTCGCAGTGAAGGTAGCAACCAATGAAGTGTTACACTGTCAAGGCTTCTGGCGTCATTGATTCTTCATCGTCTTACGGCGGCACGCGAAGTCTCGACTCGGGAGAATCAAGCGGGATTTCGACCGGGTAGAGGCTGCGTTGACCACATCTTCACACTCCGTCAGGTGTTAGAGCAACGTCACGTGTGCAGACAACCCATAATCCTGGTACTCCTTGACTTTAAGGGTGCGTTCAATTCTGTTGATCGATCAGTTCTGTTAACTGCACTTGCTCAACAGGGTATGCCCCAGAAGATTGTAAACATAATCCGATCTCTATACTCATATACTTCTGGGCGGGTGAGGGTGTGTGATGAGCTCTCCAAAAGCTTTCCTACAAAAAGTGGTGTCAGACAAGGATGTTTACTCTCCCCATTCTTGTTCAACTGCGTCATCGATGAACTAATGAGGCGAACACTGGACGGTTTTCAAAACCTCGGTGTTGAAATTGTTGCTGGTGAGAGCCTTGTCGATCTGGAGTACGCAAACTACATCGTGCTCATCTTCGAAGACCATAGCGAGGCACAAGCCCCGTTGAATAGGCTGAGCGCCATCATACCACCACTTGGCGTGCGCTTTGCACCTTCAATGTGCAAAGTCCTGCTTCAGAATGTGCCATCTGCGAACATATCCCTTACAATTCAAGGAGGACCACTAGAGATTGTGGAAAACTTTACATAACTCGGTAGTTGTATTAGCTCTGACGGAAGTGTGTCTGATGAAGTCAGTGCAAGAATCTCAAAGGCTCGAATCACGTTTGCTAATTTGCGTCACTTGTGGCGTCAAAAAGGCATCTCACTGGATCTTAAGGGTCGTGTGTACCAGGCTACAGTAAGGGCTGTGTTGTTGTATGGGTGCGAGACATGGCCTCTTCGGGTAGATGATGTGAGGCGTCTTCAGGTTTTCGACCACCGATGCCTCAGAAGCGTGGCTGGTTTCGGATGGCGTCAGCGTATCAGCAACGAGGCAATTAGAAAACGGGTATTTGGTTGTGCTGCAGGCACCTCAATCTGGGAAAACATCCAGCATCATCGACTGCGGTGGCTCGGTCATGCACTACGCAGGCAGAAACACCGTCTACCGAGACGAGTATTGTTCTCCGTGCCTCCTTCAGGATGGCGCAAACCGCGAGGTGGACAGTACATGACTTGTCAGAAAGGCGTCAAAGAGATCACGGAGAGTTTGGGTTTTGTTGGTGTTGTACGCCTCCTAGGATGGGTCCCCGTGACCCCATCTGTGCCTGGCTGGAGACGTTGCAAGAAATGGCGGCTAATCGATGTCAGTGACGTCCTTGCTGTCAGTTTCTTTCCAGATTGTCTGATTGAGCGGTTGGAGTTGTAGGCACCCCAGTATGCTTGACGTAGGCCAGCACTAAATCCCCTTCCTCACCCACTCCTTTTCTTCTCTTCACTGTAGGGCTCCTAATACAATTATATATATATATATACATATACATATACATATAACTAGACAAACCTTATGGTTGTACGGCAGTGAAGCATCAGTGCCAACACTGATGTTCCTGTCTTTGGTGATGATGATGATGTCTCTCTCACAAGTTTGGTTTCATTCACAGTGTTCATTCGGACCTATGTATTAGCACTGTCTCCCCACCATGAATTCCCTACATGAGCAAAACCAGTGAGTCTACTTAGTCTCAATATAAGTCATCCTTTTTGGGACGTAACTTGCCATTTGTCCCCCACTTGTCAACACTTTTCCATCTGCGTCTCCATTTTCGCTTTTTGGGGCCCAGGAGATTCACCTGGCCGTCCAATGTCGCACATGGCCAGCGGCGATTTTTTAATCGGCTTCATTGTTGACCTGTTGGTACCTTATTCTCCATTGTTCTAGTTTTCTGGTTTCCACAACTACGGTGAATTTCGCGTAATAAGAGTATCTCATTGGTTGTGCCTTCCTCTCGGTTGTTTTGTTTCCTGTCACTATCAGATTTCAACAACCCAGGCATTATCCATTTGGCATGTTCGTACAAATTATGCAACAAGCCTATTAATAATAATAATAATAATAATAATGTTTATTCCCAACTTGTGGGTGGCATGCCGTCTGGCATGATCATGCGTTTACAGTCAGAATGGGGCACTACTGAGGGATTTGCGGGAAGTGTTGACTGCGCGAAAGGGGGACAATGTCACAAACAGTGGGAGGTACTTGATTAAACAATAACAATAATTATATGTTTCACTTGCAACCTGTAGTGAACAATAGGCATGAGGTTCGAGTAATTCAGTGACTCCGTTGGCTGCCATGAACTAAAACTGCAAAACCATTGCTGGCCATGGGTATACCACATTATGGTCTGGCTTTTACCTAGATGGCTTGTCTCGTTTTTTATATCAGGGTTTCCGACAATACGCTCTTCCAAGCTTTCGACCGTCGGCAGTAGCAGCCTCAAATTTTCTGTGTAGTCGTCGTCCACCCCATATGATTTCCGCGTTACATGCACATCAATCTCCCTTGAACCAAAATTACTCGTGGTGCCACCTCAGCTTGATTCTATCTATTTTGAGCCTTTTGGATAACCCGAATCCTGCAGTCCGTAGAAATGCGCATCCGTTATCCGGTCTCTAACCATGACGTCCGCGCAAAGCTGCCCGGAAGCCCAGATGTGTCAGTTCAGTGGGGAAATTTTTTCACCTTGTAGGAGGCAGACCAACTGCAACATGATCGGATACGGCAAGCCGTGTCCAGTGTGATGGTTCACCCGCAACCATTTACCTCATATTCTGTACTTTCCCTTCCCTCCATCTCAAAACCCTTGTTGCGGGCATAAGCAATCCGCTTACGTAGCCCCTACCGTTTCTGAGACGCGTTTGTTCAAGCGCACCGATCTTTTCCATTGAGTTTAACTGACTTTATGCACCTTCATTTTGTCGCCCTCTACGCATATCCAGTGATTTTCTTTGCAGTTCACCCTCCCACCTGTGCGGCGGCATTGCTTTGCCCAAGGACATTTTACATTCGACTCTGCTCAACCAGCAACCCCAGTGAATCGATATAGTTTTAAAGTACACCACGCCTCCGAGGTGCAAGATCCATTTTATGTCTATCCTGAGTCCCTCCATCTTGAATATCCACCTTGTGCTTTTCATGACGCTGGCCACCGACTCGACTGTTAAACACGATGCACTCCCAAAAATGACCTTCAGTTTTAGGCCAGATAGACCAGACGGATAGCCGAAATACCCCTGCTTCTTCAGATTATTTATTCTAGATTCTCACATTCCACGTTTCGTTGACCTGTTCATTTTGCAGCGTCTTTTATACTTTCATGGAAAATTTCTGTTTTTTTCGGGTGGGACTCGATACCGGAAACTGTCTTCCTGCACTCAGTTGGCGAAATTCTGCATTACAGCTGTTACGGGTCCCACAAAACACCGATTTAGGATTTATGGAGCTCTCTCCTTGTAGAACAACTTAGAATCCATTTTCTGGAGGTGACAAATGTCATTGGGTAGCTCATGGCTACTTCGTGTTTGCGAATCTGGCTTCCCGGTCCGCTAACATATGAAGTGATAAATGAGTGAACCGTATTCACCATTCCGCGGGTAGCCTTAACTTTTACTTGATCAGCGAGGTGACTGTCACTTGCGAGTACTAGGTCTAGTAAGGATGGGAGCCAACTTGCTCCGTGTCTATTAGGTGCATCGATAAGCTGTTTCAGTGCGTTCTGTTGCGCGACTACAGTGAACGCAAATGAAGAATGCCCACTAAGCGCGACGTACCGGAAGTCCATTTGAGAGGGTTCGGAGGGTGGCAAATCCATCTAGAAGCTGGCGGAGAGGTGCTCAGGGGTTCGCATAGGAAAAAGACCGTTCCCAATAAAATTAAGGGGCAAAGGCTGGAGAGCACGAAAAGAGTTGACTGCATGCAACGGGATTTGAATTCACAGTGTGTCACGAAAAAGTAAAGAAGTGGTGTTGGAAAGTAACCCGAAGTGGGCAGGACCGCATTTAAGTATTGTGCGACTACAACTGGCTGAACGCGATTTGAGTCAGGCAGAAAACTTAAGCAGCGGTCTATTGAGACATCAACATTGGGGATGGTTGTGTGAATTAGGTTCCGCATTTAAGTATTGTGCGACTACAACTGGCTGAACGCGATTTGAGTCAGGCAGCAAACTTAAGCAGCGGTCTATTGAGACATCAACATTGGGGATGGTTGTGTGAATTAGGTTCCCGAACTCGGTCGGTCGGTCGGTCGGTCGAAGCAAGCCAACTGTTGAATACCGGAAAGTTTGCTGGAATGACTGAGGCAGTCCGTGGTCAGGCAGTCCAGCACCCTCCTCTTGCATCCAAAGGGGGCTCAAATAGGCGTTGATTCACCAAAGAGGTTAGCAGATGTAATAATTTCAAACGAGCTGTGATTCGACGACTTGAAAGGAGACTATGGGAAGCATTTGTCTGCGTCCTGCCTTGGATAATCCAGTATGTCCTGTTCGTCCTGTCACGTGTTAGTCTCCAGGATTCTCTGTTATTCGAAGATTTTCTGTGCATGGGTTTACGTTTCGTCCTTTTGCTCCCAAGGTGCAGTTTAGCCGTCAGCATATCTCTTCGAGATCCCGTCTGGCAGTTTTACTTTTCGATCTGATAAATCATCTACACTAGGTGTTTCGTCAGTCTCTTGACGAGGGCCATCTTCCCTCTGCTTAGAAGGAACCGATTGTCATGCCAATCTACAAAACCTGTTACCGACTGTAGCCTGGCAGCTTCACTAGCATGCCGTGCAAGGTGATGGAACGCATTTTGAAGCGAGCTATCCTAGATCATTTTACTTCCAGCAACCTGATATCTCCAGCCAAACACGGATTTCTCCCAAGCCGTTCTTGCGTAACAAACATGCTCGTGTTTATGGACAGCTTAACCCAAGCCAAGGACGAAGGACTCATATCGGATGCCATATTTTTCGACTTCTCAAAAGCATTTGATAGGGTCCCACACGTCCCGCTGCTCCACAAACTTGAGTCTTACGGGATTCAAGGGAAAATCCTTCGCTGGATCAAGGCGTTCCTATCAGACAGATCATTCCGAGTGAGAATAGGCTCAACCTTCTCCTCTCCAGCACCGGTTCCATTGGAAATCCTCAAGGCTCCGTCTTGGGACCACTCCTGTTTCTGATCTACGTCGACGACCCCCCAGATGTTCTTGCAAGTCCATGTCTACTGTTTGCGGACGACTTGAGATCCTGGAGTTCCAATGCCGGTGCCCTCCAAATGGATACAGACGGCGCCAAGCAGTGGTCGTTGGACTGGCATCTTCCATATGTCGTTTGGAGGGGATTCAGCGAACGCCTTTGTTATGCATGGTGAGAAAGGACCATAAAAAACATCATGAGGATAGATGCCAAAGGGATTTGGGTATCTGGGTCTCCTCAAACTTGTCCTTCTCACTACACCATGAGGAGTCGGCCCAAAAGGCATTCGCCATTTTACGGATGATCCGACGTACCTTCTCCCGTATTGCTCGCATGGACTTCCAAATACTCTATGAGGCCTACGTAAGACCGCTCCTGGAATACGCCAACTAAGTTGTCTACTCAAGACGCACGAAAGGCGTCATCCTCATCGGGTGTGTCCAGCGAGCCGCTAAGAGAATGGTTGTCGGCCTCAAATCCGTAGAATACGAAACGCGCTTCGCGATGCTTGATCTCCTTTCCCAGGAGTGACGTCGCCTCCGAGGGGACCTAATTCTTACTTATGCCGTGTTTTAACAAAGCTTGGCAAACAGGATTTTACCGTTGACCTAGCGAACACACGGCGGGACACGGTGAGAAAAATTTCAAGCTCAGAGTACACATATTCATTAGACAAAACTTTTCTAATTTTGGATAGTAGCTCTGTTGAATGACCTTTCTCCGACGATTGTTCACGCTCCTTCTAGAACTCAGTTTAAAGCACTATTAGACACTTATTTATGCGAATCCTTGCGCTGGCAAGCGTACTGCCCCGCGCTGAGAACATAAAGAGCAGTGCTACGCCCTTTTTTCACTTGTGCCTTTCAGATGAACGACAGCCACTGACCGAAAAGAACAAAATCGACCCGGGAAACTTGGGCAATAGCGTCGATCCTGTGTATCAATCCGTGAATCCGTGAATCCGTGAATCCGTGATCGAATCACCTGAAAGTACGGCTTTCGTTTTCCAAGTCAGCAGGCTCGTTTTCGCTGACGATTGCATCCTGAATATAGTAAAAAGGAAGGAATAACACAAGGGTGAGGATTTTCACCCAAGTTCCCTAAAAGGTTTCCAAAGGATTCTATTTCGGGTTTCATTTTGCAACAAGTGTACACCCACCAACTGCGACCATTGAGCTCGTTGGACTAACCAATGAAAGCGCTCGCTCGGCACTGTCTACAGTTTGTTCGTTCGATTTTGTTGCTGGTTCGGTCACCTCTTCCAATGTTCAGTTGCAAGCGGGTGGCCTTACAAAGCACGCGGCTTTGTAGGTCGGCTACAACTGTTGCAACTCCTCCAACTACAACCACCAAAAAAGGAGTTAATAAGCCTGGAGGAAAAGATATCGTCCTGATAGATGGCGTTAGGACCCCATTTGCTGTTAGCGGCACTCATTTCAAGAACATGATGTTGTATCAGCTGGCCCAAAGTGCTCTCCGTGGTCTCCTTCACCGGACAAATATCGAGAAGTCCTCCGTCGAGTATATCAGTTTCGGGACAGTCGTCCAGGTTGGTGTCTGGACTTCTACTTCTGATTGATTTAGGATGTCCAAACTGCAAATGTAGCCCGGGAGGCAGCGTTGGCAGCTGGGTTTCCCGAAAACATACCTGCACATTCTGTTACGATGGCCTGCATAAGTTCCAACAGGGCTATCACGTCTTGTATAGGTGACATCCTTGCTGGTACATGTGAAACGGCGATTGCTGGTGGTGCCGATTTCATGTCAGATGCCCCCATCAAACTCAGCAGGACAATGAGGTCTGTGATGCTTTCTTTCGGAAAAGTAAGTAACGCTTTAATTTTCAGCTACTTAAATTCGATACATGGGCGGTATTTTTTTTAGGAAGTAAGGAGTCACATTTCCCAGGTTCTGGCAATGTAACCCCCAACTGGGATGTGCCTCCATCATATCATTAGCCTACTGAACCATGTTCATCGCATCCATGTTAGGAGTCCCTCCGTCCATCTGGTAGGCAGCTATCCTTCAGCTCATCTATGATGGAGGATGAAGGCATGATCAGTTATCACCCAAACAGCCTTACCAACGTACCTCCGAACAAGTTATCGACAAGGTGATCTTCCCTTTTTTTTGAACGAATTGAATCCCGCCAAACCCCATCCCCGACCTATATGACTAGCCTAACCGTTTTTCTCTGATCTCTAATGTCACCGAATCCGAAACGGGTGCGCATCTTTTCCTTTCGGTCCCCCAAATACCCTTGAAGTAGTCCCATATAATTCATTTATTCGAGGCTGAAATTCACTGGGAGCTGCCTTACTGAGGGTTAAGAGTTCTCTTCATCAACGAAATCTCCCAAGCCAAGGCGTTCCAATATCCTCAGTGGTCTGTCTGAATATCCTTTCATTATTTCCACCCATCCCTGTCTTCCCTTCAAATGCCTCCACTGGTTGTTGTTGACAACAACGAAATTATAGCCAGCGACCCAAGAATTAATTCGATGATTAACACAGGATGCTTGTCCAAGCTTCTTGGACCGAACGGACTAGCGGTTGTTATTGCGAATACACTGCATCCGAGAGGTAAATTCAGAAGACTGGATGCAATATTGACTGCCAACGTTATGTTTGATAAAAGCTTGGCGGTTAGAAGAGTCGCAAAGAAAATATCCAAGGGAATCTTGAATTGTGCTCTAGAACTGACAGTGACAATGACTTGGGGTGTCATGCACGGGTCATCATCATCATCATCGACAGCATGACATCAGTGTTCAACAC
>NW_008752079.1:110532-157497 GCF_000715545.1 Opisthorchis viverrini | reverse complement strand
TTATCAGTTTTGATAGATGCGGCGCCACAGGGAACATGAGAAGACGAGTCGTATGAGAGTGACTGTTGTTGAGCATGTTCAAGCAGACGTGCCTCGTCAAAAGCTTGTTGAAGCTTAAGAGTGTGTTTTTCTAGTAGTCGTTGGCGAACGGAATTAGACTGCAAGCCTGTGATAAAAGCGTCTCGAATAGCCTCATCCCGATGTTCATCGGCAGAAACCGCACGAAAATTGCAGTCCTTGGCAAGGTAACGTAATTTTTGCAGGAACGCGTCGACTAATTGGCCCGGTTCTTGTTTGGTAGTATCCAGCACGTGGCGGGAAAACACTTCATTTTTGGGTTTAATGTACATCTTTTCGAGCATCTGGATGGCGTCTTCGTAAGTAGTACAATCACAAACATGTTGATAGACGGACGGAGAAAGGAAATTTACCAAAAGTTTTCTTTTGTCAACGTTTGGGAGTTCGATGCATGAGAGGAAGTTCGTAAACGTTTCGTGCCAATGGCTCCATTGTTCTGAAGCAGAAGAGGATTGGGGATCGGCGTCAAACCGATCTGGGCGAAACAATCGTTCCATTGTGTTTTGATAGAAGATTAAATTGTTGCGCACTCGAATGATTGTGCCAGAAACAGAGAACGAGGATTACCGAATGATTGGCTTTAATCTTCTATCAATTTCAGCACATCAGCTAAAACATTAGGAACACAATTAGCTCAACGAATAGCGAGTAAAAAAGTTAAACACAACGTCAGTATATAACATGAGAGACTCTGAGTGTCGCGACTCTCCCTCCAGTATAGCTCAATGGATCGCTGAGGTGCGTAAACCGTTACACCACGGTAAGGTCCAGTCTCTTCGTGACGGTCATGGGTGACACGCAGGTAAGGTCCAGTCTCTTCGTGACGGTCATGCACGGGTGACACGCACCATCCGCGACGCAAAGCTCTGTCCTTCCATATCACCGTCTATTCTGATGGATTTAAACAGTGAGAAAGACGCCCAGCCATTTTGTTAGTGTGATTAGATTACTGTTGAGGCACCGCGCGGGCACTGGAAGTTCAACGGGTGGAGGCTTAGTATCCATGGACGGAGATCGAGGGCCGTTTCTGTAACTGCACATAAGAACTCAATACAGTTGTTCTTTGGCCCCTGATCCGTGACTGGGTATTATGCTTCATTAGAAGCCGGACATACACACAATAACTTCATGGATTTCGCGGCTGCTCATTCAACAATGTTTGGTATCCATTGCAGTTTACGCTTTGCGTGCAGTTTTTTGTTTGGTGGAATGAAGATACATTTTGGAAGACAGCCAGTTACCCAAAGCCTTTTCTGGTATCCGAACCTATATACCACTCGATGTCTCTTCTGATCGTGTGTCACGAAGTTGTCTTCGGACTTCACGAGATGATACGTGAAAACCTTTATCCCATGGTTTTCCATGGTACCCATTTAAAGCCCACTAACATCAGAGTTTCGGGATTTGAAGTTGTCAGTATGCAAGAGGTTTGGTTCACTTACCAACTATGGAAGAACCACGCTCATCAAGCGAATTTAACGTACAGAGGCAGACCCTTAGAAGACTTGCAGACAGAGAAGATAACCAATTTGTACACTTGTGCTAGAAAGTTCGCGTCACACGTCGCTCTTTCCGTCGAATTCTGTATTATTTGAATTTGTGAAACAGTGGGTTGAGGAAAAATTAGCATCCGAGTTCGATCCATCGGCCCGATAGAAATTGAATCAATTTACTTAAACTTTTGAATTTCCCATCATAGATAGGAATTCCTTGGCGTCGCCGGGATATTAGAAAGGAAAACAAGCAATGTGCACAAATTCGTTGCGAATGAATAACTCTACGGACCATAAGGAGGTCGTAAGTGCTGGAGACGATAATGCTGAGTCTTCACCCGCTAAAATAGCCTCACTAATACTACCTGTATGCAAATCGGAACAATATCTATTTGCATGCAAAAACAAAATCAGGTGATGGTTTTTTACAGTTTCTTTCTTCTTAAAAACAGGTTGTGGGCAATGAGATGAGCGGGCCCCATAGAGACGAACGTAAGAAGAGAACCAAGTACCTCCTGTTCGTCGTCGCTGGGCATGCGCCAACCGACTATAATTTCCACACAGCCAAAGATGACTACACCCATTTGAACAACCCACTAAGTTTACCACAAATGAATCTGACGGTACTGGCTGGCGACCTCATTGCTCGTGTGGGTATAGTAGGCTCTGGTATGCGAGGAAATAGCAATGCGGACTGCTCCTACACGTGCGTTCCGACCGTCGCCTCTTATCGAGCCTAAACTTTCGGCTAATGAAGAGGCATCCTGGTGCCCACCATCGTCAGTTCTGAGGGTGACACAGTAACAACGTCGGCGCAAGCTGTTCTTGGGTAAACTTCTTACAGGGCTGTCTGTGATACTGAGGCACCGGCATGGATTTAGTTTGCGCCCTTGTGTGCACTACGGTGTTCTTTCGTTTTTATGGTCATGGACAGATCGACGTGACGGCCTCCAAAGCACGATTATCACTCTTTTACTCGTATCCTCAAGGAAGGGCATTGTTAGCTGGAACCACTGTACCGCCATGAAGAGACGAGACCTTACCATGGTATGACGGTGTGTGTGTCGGTGACCCACCGGAGGTGTTCATGCGACTCTCACATATTCTTATGTCCGGTTGGTCAATTGTCAGAGGTCTGACCAGCAGTCTCCTGACTTTCCAGGTTGGGGGTTGGAACACTTGCCAAAGGCTTTGGTCTTGCAGTATCCGACCTCATGTATAACCATAATACCCAATAAAAATGCTCTCATGCCCCATCAGCCGTCGCGTGGTGTCACCAACCTGGCTGCCTTGCTGCATACGGCAGGGCAGGCAAGCAAAAACGTGCTACTGAGTACGGCAGTGAAGCATCAGTCCCAGCAGTGATGTTGTTGTCTTTGATGATGACTGATGATGCCTCCCTTCCCATACTTTCAGGCCCTTCCTCGTCTAACCTACGCCTGCCAAGTTTAAGTACTTTTTCCGCGGGTCCAAGCACTAGGATTTACCGCTTTGCTCACCGTGAATCGCACTCAGCTGCAGCTTCTGTATGTCTGACTTCCGTAACAATCCTGAGCAGTTCGAAATCTGTCCTGAAAGCTCGTATACTTAGCTGCCCTTAATGTTCACACACTAGAGCAAGGAGGACTACAGGTGGGTGTTTCTCGTTCACTGGATACTGTCTGGATTGATGCATTTTGCTTGTCAGAAACAAGGACACAGGGTGCAAGTGCTGTAATTGAACAAACTGTCCCCTTGTCTCCCAGGCTCCAGTCGCCCATTTGTGGTGATAGAGCTTGAGAATCCCCATTGGTTAGAGCGTGGACTTACTGATCGTGTTTCGAACCGAACCCCGGCATCTTGACTGCTACTGGCAGTATCTCAGCGGCGGTGCCTCCTGTGAGGATGCATAGAAGCTGGGCACCAAGATGTTACACCTGAGCTATTGTCTATTTAGTGTAACTGGTGATGTGGAGAATGCTGCAGCTAGATATATTCTCGGGTGGGTATTGTGTTCAGTGATCCTCCACTTGATTGGATAGCAGTTATTAGTCACCTCTGTGAGGTTCATGTGGTGACATCTATAAGAATATCGAGAAGATGGAAACACATAGTACACTGTTTATCGTATCTGCTTACGACCCAACTGACTGTAGCTCTGAATCTTCCGAAAACAGTTTCAATGGCGCTATAGGTGTTCTTTTATAACGGACTAAAAGCTTAGACATCTTTGTGATATGAAGACACAGGTAGGGAGACTAAGGGCGGTCAATGCCCGGTTGGGTGGTCTTGTTGTATCGGACCTGAGATGCACGGACAATGGAGACCGCGTGTTTGAGATATGTGCCGATCACAGGCGTTTTTTTTGCAGTACCGATTTCCGGAACAGCGGACATGGCTTGGCAACGCGGTGCCCACCAACGAACCAACCCTCAATCCAAATAGACCACATCGCCCATCAGTTAGCGGTGGCGAGGGTCGATCACTGCCTCCAGCTTCTTCTGGAACACCGACGTGAACTTTGAGCGTGCACTCGTACGCTGTTGCTTTTCATGTCTGCTCAAAACGCGCACACCTCGCTTAACCATTGAGAATCTAGTGAGCCCCGGCTCCTCGAACGCCTGCCGGACATTCGGAGGACGGCTGCTATTGGTAAAAAATATCCAAAGCGGGAACTTATGTTTGCGGTGCAACTCAGCCAACCTCGTCCAAACATGGGATCTCTGATAGGTACATGTCTCTGCTGGATGCCAGGCGACGGATTCCCCTTGACGGCAACCACAATTCAATCCGTCGCATCATCCGACGCTAGGTGAAGCTGTGTCCTGCAGACAGAAGGTTGGTGGACTCGAGAGGCGGAAGAAGTGGAAGATGCGAAAATGCTTGAAAAGTCCGCAAGCTGTCCCACTTGATTCGTTTGATCGGCCCTTGTTACCCTCTTGTTGACGAGTGAATCAGGAACCAGGATGTTTCTCTGATATCCAGCAAAGCTGAACGTTTGGATCGCTGGACACCGCACTTCAAACAGCAATTCGGTTGGCCACCTAATACCTTCAGTCCGGAATCCTTGCCTTCAACAGAAAGGTGGACTGTGATTACGGAGCCGTCTTCAACCTCTGAAGTATCCGAATGTGTATCTCTGCTCGGGTGTCATCGTGCTACTGGTCATGATTACCGTCCACCTTGTCTGTTTAAGGATGGCGGTGAATTCCTCAGTCAGTGCCTGGCTAGCCTGTTTGCGTCTATCTGGGACAAAGAAACCGTTCCAGATAAGTGGGTTGAGTCGATAATAGTGCCCGTTTTCAAAAAGGGTCTTCGAATGAAATGTAATAACCAAATAGGTATAAGTTTATCTTCTGTTGTAACAAGGCTTCTGGTGTCACTAGTTCTCCGTCGGCTTACGGTTGCACGCGAAACTTTGACTTGTGAGAATCGAGAGGGATTTTGACCGGGTAGAGGCTGCGTTGACCACACCTCACTCCGTCAGACCAAAGCCATATGTACAGACGACTTGACTTCAAGAATGCTGCCATGCCAGACCAAGGAGGCACAATGACTGGGATACTGCCAGGTCGCCCAAGCATAGACAGGCGAAGTCGAGTGGCAGAGGTCGGGTTCGAACCACGGACCTTCCAGTCAGTAAATTCGCGCTCTAACCCCTTGAGCCATCTCGACTTTAAGAATGCGTTCGGTTTTGTCGATCGGTCGGTGCTGTTGACCACACTTATTTAAGAGGATATGTCCCAAAAGTTTGTGGACATAATCCTATCTCCATATTCACGTACATCTGGGCTTGTGAGAGTGTATAGTGAACTCTCCAGAAGCCTTCCTACAAAAAATGAGGTACAACAAGGTCGTCCACCCTCTGTTGTTGTTCAGCTTCGTCACATTTGAAATAATGGGGCGAACGCTGAAAGGTCTTAAAACCCCGTGTATTTTGGTGAGAACCTTGTCGATCTGGAGTACGCAGACTACGTCGCCCTCATCTTTGAAGACGAAGGAGCAGCACAAGCTCTTTTGAATAAACTGACCACCATAATACCATCTTTGGGCACGCGCCTAGCGCCTTCGAAGTGCGAAGTTATGCTTCAGAACGTACGTTCTCCGAGCATACTCCTTAGAATTCAGGGAGGGTCATCGGAGGTTGTGGAGAATTTTACATACCTCGGTTAGTGTATTAGCTCCGATGAAAGTGTGTGTGATGAAGTCAGTGCACGAATCTCGAAGGTCCGAATCAAGTTTGTTAATTTGCATCACTTGTGGCTTCAAAAAGGTATCATTGGGTCACAAAGGTCGCCTGTACCAGGCTATAGTAAGAGCTGTGTTGTATGGTTGTGAAACGACCTCTGCGGACGGATGATGTTAGGCGTTTTCAGGTTTTTGACCATCAATATATCAGAAGTGTTTCTGGTTTTGGATGGCATCAGCGGATCAGTAACGAGGTGATTAGAGAACGGGTATTTCGTTGTGCAGCAGGTGCTCCATTTGCGGAAAACATCCAGCACCGTCGACTACAATGGTTCGGCCATGTTCTACGCATGCCGAAACACTATCTACCGAAACGAATGTTGTTCTCTACGCCTCCTTCAGAATGGCGGAAACTACGAGGTGGACAATTTACTACTTGGCATAAGGGTGTGAAAGAGATTGCGAAGAGTTTTGGTGTTGTTGGAGCAGTACGCCTTCCAGAAAGGGATCCGCGTGACCCCTCTTGCGCCTGTTTGGGGATATTGCAAGAAATGGTGGCCTGTCGATTTCAGTGGTGTTTATACTCTCAGTTTCTTTCTAGATTTTATGATTGAGCGATTGGAGGTGTAGTTTGTGAATGGTTGACATAGTCCAGCACTCGGTCCCCTTCTTTAACCACTCTTTTTTTTCATTCAGTTTCTTGAAGTATAATTAGACGGACTGTGGTTGTATGGCAGTGAATCATCTATGTCAATATTTATGTCGGTCTCTCTGACGATGACTCCGTTGGTTGTGCAGGCGTGGCCATGTGCTTCGTATGCGAGTCTACCAACTTCCCCGAATAGCTTTTTCTGCCAGGCCACGAACACAAAAGCACCTATCCCCTTATTAGGCTCGTATGTTGCTGTCAGGCATGTTCACAAGAACTGATGTTAAAGAACCCCATTTCTTTTTTTCCTGAAATTTTCTCTTATTCCCAAATCTTTCGAGTGTTTATTCCTATTCTGTATACTTTGACTCTATGTATCTTTTCTAAGCCGCTGTACTCGGCTAACGAGTTCTCTGAAAATTTGTGGAAAACCTTGTCGGATACGTTTTTTTAGCCCATTTGGGCCGATTGTTTTACGGTGAGCTGGTTAGTTCAAAGTTGTAAAGTTGTTCAAAGTTCGTAATTGTCGCGTCATCATGACAACTATGGTATTTTTTCTGGCTCTAATCGTTCTTCGTGTTGCATATACTTGGAGCACCATCCGTCTTTCACCACATTTTGTTCCGTATTTGATCACTTGAATCACGAATTTCTCCGGGAAGACAGATTAAGCGGTAATTTAGATAGACATGCTCATCTGAAGGTGGTTGTGGTGCAGGTGAAGGCATGTACCACAATCGGAAGTCAGCTTCATTCTCGAGTTATTTCGTATCGTTGTCATCCCATGAAGTTCGTCTTCACCGCTTCGCTTAATTACTGGATATCAAGGACGAAAGGTTGTTCCTTCCCTTTTCCCAACATTTAGGCGAAAACCTTACAACAACGTCTTGTTCTGGGAAGCAAATTACTCAGTTTGAAAGCTTGGACACCTGAACTTCCAGCTGTCGCCGAATTCTCTACGCAGGAGTCTATGGGACATTCTGCAGACAGACTGGCTGCTGCTTTTCGCGTTTCTCGGCAGGAACAAGATGACTACGCAATGAGGACCCATCGACTGGCTCGAAAGGCGGCTGACGAGGGCCTTTTGTCCGACATTGTTCCGGTGAAAGTTCCTGGTTCAGCTACTTATATCGAGCAGGTCGGTTTATTGCTTCGCGTCTTATTCACACTCTACCCGTCTTTTTTGTCCGTACAATGTGCGGGATTCCACTGAGGCTACCTCAGTGATCGGACTCATTACCAACCGTGAGCTGCTCTCGACATAAGTACTACTCTTTGTTGGTTATAATGATCAGTTTCTGATGACCTGTGCTTCAGATGTAATCAAGGCAACCGTGTATGTGAGCAAAGAGCAAAATATCACGTGAATGCTCACGTATTGGGTTGGGTCCTGAAATACGGGAACACCAGAATCAACAATAGGCTTAACGATTTCACGACCAATACTTCTGAACGCTATTCCTATAGGCTCCGATGTTAAGGGCAAAAAAGTACCTGACGGAGTGCTGAATCATGCATTTGACTGTGTGGTGAATGAGTTGTCTGGACGTTAAAATCTAGGTTAACTTGGGATTGGACATGGGCACACAACTTCAGGTCGATGCAGAAGCAGTTTGGAGCAAGATTACTTCTTCCGATATCAGTAGTGGGGAAAATCCGTGAATGCTGAACTGGTTACTAAAGCTGAGCCCGTTATTTTTGTAACTGGAAAGCCGTAATAACAAATGTTTCCATTATTTGGGAGAAAGGTTCGTTCTGTCCGTACAAGACTGGCTCGACCGGCTCCTGCATCAGTGCACTTAATTATTGGCTCCTTCCATTGCTCCACTACGGTCGAGCTAGGGGGAGAGCATTACCCGTTGGCAGTTGCGTGACTTATGCTGTTCACTTGATGAAGCCGTGGATAGTGTGTCAACGTACTTTACTACTCGACTGATCCGCATACTGAGATAAACCCTCAGGAAACGGTATGGAGTGTGATGATGAGGTCAAACAGAGTCTTCCTTCACTGTAGGTAAAATGATTAAAGGCCTTGAAGGACATGTCAATGAACATCCTACAAAATTTGAACAAAATTTTGCCAGTTCGATCTTTCAGTGATCTTTCTTCCCACTTAGTTCAGTTGGTCATACATTCAGTAGCGAATTTTGTTGGACGCCATAGGATCGAAAAAATCGAGGAAAGTATACCCTTTACAATTGCTTTGAGTGATTTCGGTATTTTAGGCACAACTCAATGGTTCATCTCACCTACTGGATATCCATAGAATTTCGAAATTTGTGTTTCAGGATAATGGAATTCGTCCCTCCACTCCAGATGTGATGGCCAAGTTGAAACCTGCTTTTGTCAAACCCCATGGAACGATTACAGCAGGGAATGCCAGCTTCTTGACTGATGGTGCCTCTGCTTGTCTGATTACCACTAGTGAACGAGCCAAAGCAATGGGTTGGACCCCAAAGGCATACCTTCGTGATCATGTCTATATAAGTCAGGATCCGAAGGACCAACTGCTGCTTGGACCAGCTTATGCAATTACGCGGTAGGTCAAACATGTGCTGTCTTAGGTTTTTCAGGTAAATTCTGAATAGCATTTCAGGTGCAGCCCTCTGTGTGACCGACGTTCTGGTACCCTAATCTCTCACTATGCTTTATTACTAAAGTGACCTCCACGCGTCGGTCTGTCTTGAGTCCGGCTTCCGATCGGTTGTTCTGGTTAATGTCATTTTTTCTCAGAGAGGCTGACGTTTGTTTATTTAGGCGTGTTTTTTAATGTAGTTCCACTGATGAAGCATCTAACCTATGAACATGGACGTACGTGCGTACAATCACTGGGGCGCATTTGTGTGCAAGCACAGCGTTCGCTTCCTAATTTTTAGAACAACAATGATATGGCTCACTTCGCGCCATCCGATCACACCAGACATGGACTCATTGCAGGAAGGGAGCACCGCGTTGTAAACCAGCTCCCCGGGTCTTTTGCCGCACACAAACTTTACCTAGTGTATGATTCTGCAGAGATGATCTCGGATGATGTGTCCTCATCAGCATATTGGGTTTAATGAGTTTCGAATGCCTCACTTTCATGACAAGCTGGTATTTTTGTGCAGCTGACACCCAGGTTAAGTAAAATTTGACATTTTTAATCACAAGTGTTGTCCGGATCGTAATCGCTAGATCTTCTACGCAATCTCGTCTAGCGAGTTTTCTGGAAATGAATAGCTTGGAGTGCTGTCACGACGACGACGTCGATGATGAAATATGTCAATCAACCTTGTGATCCGATCACGTCTCAACTTGAGGTTGTCGTCTGTTGCCTTGCTCTGTAGCATCTTAACAAAAGGGAACATTGAATCCGTGGGGGCAGAAGTTTATCAGTTCGGCTGGGAGGTTTTCTTAGGGAATCAATGTTGTGAAAGTTTGCTGGCAGTTGAGAAAACACATGGTGTTGGAAAGCCTGATACCATCGTTCGTTCCAGACGGGAAAGCGCGACCTTACAAACGGATGGCACTGTGTGTAGCACGCTAGGTCGTCCCCCGGACAGATTAAACATTTTCCCTACTTTTCTGTTTGGTGCCCTCAGGTGATGTGATTTTCTGTTCACCATGGCCTCTATTGCTGGTGTCTCACTTCCGAACAAGAAGTCTTTTGCATTCTCAAGAAGCATATTATAATAGTTTTTGGACTCAGGCTACGTTTAAATTAGGGCTTAGAGTACTCTTAAACACAATCGCGTTTGTTGCTTAATAACTGCAATGAAACATTCTAACCTTTTTTGCAGGTTGCTGGACCGAAACGGCCTCACACTGAAAGATATCGACGTGTACGAAATCCACGAAGCATTTGCCGGGCAAGTTCTAGCCAATCTGAAGGCTCTGGACTCTGAATATTTCTGCAAAAACTACCTGGGTCGATCCACGCCAGTCGGTACTTTGCCTATGGACAAACTGAATTTATGGGGTGGCAGTCTAAGTATTGGACATCCATTTGGTGCCACTGGGGTGCGTTTGGTCACGACGGCGGCTAACCGTCTCCGTGCTGAAGGTGGACGCTTGGCTTTGGTAGCTGCCTGTGCAGCTGGAGGGTTAGGCCATGCGATGCTTATTGAGCCTTGCTAGATCCTCTACATCACGTGATAAGTGTTTTTCATAACCAGAAACACTTTAATGAATTAACGTTTCCTATGCTTCGGCTAGGAATCTCACATGGAATCCTCGGTACTTTCCAGACCTCATGATTTGGGTATCCGGTTTCCGCCATGTACACCTCATAACATACATAGCTTTCATTCTCTTGTGTTTCTTCTTTCTCACTTTTGATCTTCTCGGAAACCTTGTTTGTTTAGGAAGATGAGGCTTTGTGTGTGTGGCTGGCATGTTCCTCCAGCTTTGTGTTTAGCACAAACTCAACACATGCATTTGTACACCCAGGTCGAACCAGGTTTCTTTGGCAGATTGGTATCGGCAACGTTGTTGAAGGTACGTAGCTCGGGTACGTCGCTTGGTTGTTGGTCTGTTCGCCGAGCTCGGCAGTTGGATTGCAAACGTTTCACCACCAATCGAGGTGACATCGTTGGTGCATAGTTGAGTGGGTGAAGAAGAAGTGAGTGAGAAGGAGTCTCTTGAAACCAAAGGGAAGGTTGGATGCATTGAAGGAGACTAAAGTGATCTACGGACTTAAGTGTAACGATTGCGACAAACACTGTTGGCCAGACGGGAAGAAAACGTGCCTCCAGAATACACGAGCACAAGCTTGCCAGCAGAAGACATGACCCAATGTCACGAAGACAGAGGGGGACACAAGTTCAATTGGGACACTGTTCAAATACTTACTCACGTAAGAACAAAACGGCAGCGAGAGTTTGCCGAAGCGTGGTACTCCACACAAAAAGCTATAATAAGCACATCGACATTGACCCAGTCTATCAGCCGTTACAAGCAAAACAACTGCACAGTCACGGGACTCTGAGCCGAGAAACCTAAGAATAACCAACCGACTAATTGGACCAAAGGAAGGCAATCGCTAAAAACAGAAGGCCGCTGAATAAACCAATCAATGGAACAAATTAATACCACAAATCAAGAAGAAAACGGCCGAATCACACCAGACACAGAAGTGTCGAATTGAATGCGCCCAACGAACCAATCAGACACAAGAGATTGACAGCAAGTCAGATTCACAGGAAAGCGAAGGCCGCTTTCAGAGCTACTAGATACAGTTTAGAAGCTATATAATCACAGGCAGGAGAGGAATAATTCACCCACTCAACCCTGCACTGACGATGTCACCTCGATTAGCGATGAAAAGTTTGCAATCCAACTGCCAAGCTCGGCGAGCAGACCAACAACCAAGCAGATCAGTATCGCTGGAGGAGTCTAACGCATGCGCATCACAGCGGAGGTTCGTGCTTAAACATATGGGCAGTATAGCACTATACAGAACGCGACAGCCGGCGAACATATTACCAATAAACTAATGATAACCGTCCTGTCAGTCTGCCATGCCACCCGAAAGAAACACGAGGGCTTGTATACTGACAGGTTGTTCAAGCCTCAAACAGGGATTATCGAGATGCCAGGGTTGGTTTCAAATCACAGACCTTCCGGTCAGTAAGTGGTGTCTTAACCATCGAACTATCTCAAACTCGCCAACGCATTTTAATAGCGATTAACTAAGCTCGCCATCTATGTTTTATTTATTTGCCCTTCTCATCCAACTCTAAGTAGCTTTATGATCAAGACACGTTCTACAGCGGAGAGGTTCCGGCTCATAACTCAGCCCTAGTCTTTCGGTTTTGCGTCTCTTGGTTTGGACAGTTTCACTCGAATGCTCTTCATGGATTACTTGTTAATTATTCGCCGAAAGTAAACTGTGAATTTTTTGCCTTTTACCCAGGTCTGTTTAAAATTACATACGGTAGATGAGCTGCTGGTACTCCATAGGTCGGACTGACTTAGTTACTTGGTTCATATTCCGCTGGATCAACTCACCTGAAGAGCTTTTTTCCGCTCAACCACGAGCAGAGTGAAAACTGTAGAAGGGCGGTGAGGCTCTAACTTGGCACTGAAGCAGAAACTAGCATACTTAAATGGCTTTTTAATTACCGTTTCCATGGTTTGGGACCCCAAGACGCTGTACATGACCAGTTAGACACTGACAGTTGTGGTCCAGTCGGTTGCTCAGTGCGGCCAACCTATTAATCCAATACAAACCTTTCCTCTCGACCTTTCCACCGTTGTTGTCCTTAAACTCACCGTTCAATGAAAGCGGCTACTGTCCCGGGATGCCCTCCTGTTCCCCATGACCTAACTGAACAAAGCTGACAGCTGGTACCACTGTATAGTCTGTACACGGTTTACGGCTGCTGCTGTTCATCAGCCATCGACATCTTAGGACATCTTAGGATACTTATCATATCAAGTACTTACCTTGCAGGTCTCTATGACCTTCAGTACCTTTCAGCTTTGATCTCAGTCCGCCAGCCAAACCACCGTTCTGAACAGGTTCAGTATAATCCAAATGAACTAGTCGGGCTACAAATATCAGCATTCTCGTAATGGAGCCTGAGTTGCCTAGGTGTTCGTCACTGACGAGTGCATTCACTCTGAGAGATCTTAAACAAGCGCTTGAGCCAAAATTATGTCCGTTGTGGTGCGATACAGTTCTCTTCGCATTCCTGGTCCTGGATGCATTCACTTCTCACTGGAACTGCACCAACCAACGGTCCCTCTTGTTTCCTCGTCAAACGCTCGTTACCGAGTGTGTCAGTTTACAATAAGCATGAGGCGTTATAACAGAGGCTAGTGGGCTTGTTATCCCCCCTCAGGTGCACCACCTAGTGAGATCCAGCACTCATTTGTTGCCTACGATAGCTTGAAAAGGTTTGCCAAACCAGGTTAGTGTAGTGAACTGGTCTTAACTGTGGGTGGTAGTTCACGGTGAGCGCGTTAATGTGAATTTGGACCTGAATTCGACGATTATGTCCACAATCTCGCGTTTTCCGTGCCACCTTGTAAATTGCGTTTGACTGTGCGAAGCGTGATCTTGGACAACAGCAGAATGTCCCCAGAAGCCCTATGCTCACAGTATTGCCGACTATATTGCCTGCATTACTCCGTTGTTGGTCCCGCCAGCCTATTCCCTCATATGAACCGGCCATATAAACTACGCGAAGATAAGTAGAAACCCTAATAGCCTAGGAGATTGGGTCACTGCTTGTGACGAGCATTTGTATGCACACGTATCAACCACTATCAGTTGGTGGCTTCTGCTGTGTAGGTATACGGAGTCTCATCCTACACGTGGCCACCTACCTAGAGAATGCGCAAGCATGCGGTATGCTTCCCAGCACAAATAGATGTTTTGCTAGTGTGATGGTGTATACTACTGACGAAGCATGAAAGTGGTCTGTGGCCCGGTGTCCAGGCTCCGCCCCCGTATCTGACAGAAGGTGAAGGTTACTATGGAAATTATGGAGCCGCTTTGCAGTGTTCGTTTATAATCGTTTTAGTTCACGAGAATGCTTGAGAATGTTCACTTTTCAAAAGCTATGGAGATGAGACCTTTACTTTCGTGCCTCATAGCTTGCAACCGCTTGGTTCGTGTTTGCTAACACAACTTCGCAGCAAAAGGCTTTTCTCCTCTCACTAGTACGTATCGTATCCATTGACTCCCCCCCACGCTTATTGAACCGTCTCAAAGTGGAGTCTTTATGACTGTTCTTTATCCCATCATCTGGCTTGCCGATGGGTTCTGTGACAATTTCGGAGAGGGCAACAACTCCAGCAGATTGGTCTCTCTTTATTTTGTCTTTAGCTACAACAAGGTTGTTTCACCTCTATTGAGCTCATCAGCGTAGCGTTTAGAAAGGTTCGAGCCATAAAGCAACGGATCCCTCGTGATTAACGGTCCAAACACTTGGCCGATTATTTACTACAACATGGTGTCCCGATGCGCTGGCATCTGAGTTCGCATTCTTAGCCTTGGATTGGTGGCGCTTCTTTTGGCCAATTGTTTGCGAGCGAACTTCCACTATCTTCCATTTAGGAGGGGGATTTACCTCTGGTTTTCTAATGTCCTACAAGTGCTCAGTTTGGGTATTGGTCGCATCAACTAGCGCATGGGCTGACTTGTAGTTTATTTCAAATAGGGTTTCAGGTTTATCCTACGGATTATCACCGTACTTCAGTTTGTCAGTTCATTTAATATGTGTATTTTATAAGCTGTGTCAAATATGGTTGTTGTCAATCCGATTCCTCTGGTGTGAAACGCCAGTTCCCATTCTAGCGTTTTCTGAGAATGTTCCGAAAAGCTAGCGTGCTATTCTGTTTATCCTTATAGGAAACGGAGATAATGGGATAGTTAGGCAACAACCGCTTCAAGTTTAATAATCATTTATAGGCAGAATTACGAAGTGAGTAGTCTCCATCATCAAACCGAATATAGTTGATACGTCAGTATTGACGGGGGCTCTGAAGCGGGTCGTTGGTAACCTTGTTAACGGACGAGTTAACGTTTGGTACCTTTCTGTCGAACTTCTCCACGGGTTCCGGAAAGTCGCTGTCAGTTCGATTAGTCATATCCACCGTATAATTACATATAATTACATAATTACATATCGATGCAGCTTCAAGTAGATTGTGCTGGACTATGAACTAACAGATCTACGGGCAATAAGGATTCGAAACGATTGGACTAGCTTCATCTCTCATGAATTCGGTTGTTGAATAAAAATGTGTATGCTCTTTCACGAATTTCGAAATCACTGCATGCAGTAGGACGGGTGGATGAAAACGCTTCCCTTCTCTTCCAGATTCGCTCTTCCAGGCTCCGCGCCGCCCTATGCTCATTCCTAAGGACTGCGATCCGTTCGCCATCCATTACCATTAGCTGTAATATCCACGATTAATTCTGCTGCCAGGGCCTTAGACACTTTGAAACCATTCTTCAAACCCCGACGCTCAGTTCACCTGGCGGTCTTTAACGTTCGCGCCCTGAAGCACGCTGGACAACAGACTAACAAAGAAATAGATTGTTCCGCCATAATACCCTTTCGGTGCCTAGCTGCCATGCCGCCCGAAGGAAGTGCGAGGACTGGGATATTGCCAGGTTGCCTGAGCCCAGCCAGAAGTCGAGATGTAGAGGTCTGGTTCGAATCATGGACCTTCCGATCAGTAAATTCTCATTCTAACCACTGAACCATCTCGCCCCAACAACAGACTGCAATTGCATGTACACTGGAATCGCTTTCCAGACGTGCTGTGCGTCTGAAAGGATGATTCAGGACTCAAGTACAGTTGTTGAACTAGCTTCCCCATCCATTTCCGCTCGCTTCATTTTGCCTACCTCTGTTGATCCAGAAACCGCTGCTGCTGGGGTTGGTATTGTTATGATCCACGGATCTGAAGGATCCCTGGTCGAATGGTTCCCCTTTGGTAGCCAACCTTTTGCCGTTCGTCTGGAAATTTCTGTGAGGTTGCCTGTAAACGCATCGACACTTGGTGTCTGGTCATCATATCTGATTGTGTCCCAACAGACTGTGGCCCCTATACACCCTAAGATAGTTTTTACGACGTTTTGGGCGCCTTGTTACAGCGGGCTTAAAGCTCACATACTGTCACGGTTCTTGAAGTTATGAATACGCCGGTAGGTACGACTTAGCCCTACGGCAGTGAAGCATCGGCGTTGAACACTGATGTCATGCTGGCGATGATGATGATGATGATGACGACGACATAGCCCTGCTGAGGCTCAATGGGGTGATCTCGAACGCGAATCGAGACACATAGAAAACGGCGAACTCCTCTTGTAGAATTGTGCGGTAATAGTCTCCAAAACAACCGGAGCCGCTTTGCATCGTTGTGCTTTCCGTAGGCGAGTCAATCTGTCACAGGTAGACCACATCGTCATTAGTCATAGATGGCTTGCGTTAATAACTGACTATCGCTCGTTCTGGAATACCTGTGTGGATCTAGACTGCGCACTTGTTCGTTGCACTTTTCACGGGAGCTCATACCTCGCCTGGCCATTGAGCAGTTCTCGAACCCTTATGTGAAGCAAACCTACCAAAACCACCTATTGAAGCCCCCTTCGGACAAATCTGATGTTGACTCTTACTGGAAGATGCTTTCCGCAACCCTAAAAGGCGGTGGGCACTGGTTATGGGGCGGCGCAACCAACTAGCTCTGAGCGCTGAATCCTGAGCAACGCTGTAGATTTACTCGAGGCTTGGACACGTAATACTGCTGGTCGGGAGCGCAATACCACTTGGCGAACTGTCAGGCTTCAGGTGAAAAGGAGTATCTGTCGGGATCTAGAAGTTCGCTTGGTCCAGAAAGCTGAGATGGATCACTGGGAAACTCCAGGAATGTGCGTAAACTATTTCGAATGATCCGCGCAACCGACCCAAAGAGGTTTCTTGTGAGTGAAACAACCATCTAGTCAAAGAGGATGGTAATGACACCCTTGGACTTGGATAGTCCTTAAGACGCCTAATAGTCACTCTGATTCTGTTGGTATTTTGGTGAGAAACGAACTTCTAAATGGCTTGTTCATGGGAAAGAATTCTCACTCATTGCTATCTTAGTTTTCACGGCAGAAACAATTGAAAAGGACTTGTCATTTGTTCGTTTCATACCGTGAGACCAGAACACCTGTGTTCCCGACACTTTGTAAGGCACCAGATCCGTTTACTATCGGGAGGTATAACTTTGCTTGTGATGGTAATCTCCCAAGAAATGTTAGATCTCGAGGCAGAATTTTGTAACGTTAGCGATCTCACTTTAGGTTTTGACAGTCTGCTAGGAAGCTTCCCTTTGAAAGTAAGTCGATAAGTTATGATATCTGGGGACGAGTTGGTTAGAGCGCAGATTTACTGACAAGAAGGTTCGTGGTTCAAACCCGACCTCTGTCTCTCCACTTCCTCTGTCTAGGCTTGGGCAACATGACTATCCCAGCCCTCGTGCTTCCTTCGGGTGGCATGGCAGTTGGGCACCGAAAGGGTAGGATTGATTTTTTTGTGATATCTGACCAGAGGTGCTCCTAAGACGAACGAGTTTTCCAACCTCTCCCGCAAGATGATCCTCCTTCGGGAGGGCGTGAATTTAGGTGTAGATAACTTGAAACTAGTATACGCGATGCATCACGTGCTGAATTCCTCTAATTTTCCTATCATATCTGGCTGCTGCCTCTATTAACTTTTTTGCGGGTTGAACAGAGTTCAGTAATGCTGTTTGTGGTTTCTTTCTTGTTTCCATGTCGCCTTTCAACTCATCACTATCCTCAGAACAATCGATGCGGTACTCAGAAACTGAAAAAATGATCAATGAGAGACAAAATCTCATCTGCCTAATGGTTGTGCACTCACGAAAGTGGTTACCGCTTAAGTGACGGCTTTCGCCGTAAGTTTAGGTAGCCCCAGGGTCACATTCCGGCGGTCTGGCTGCACTATAGTGCACAATCGGCGCACCTGCATCTTAACGACCTGAAAAGTAACTTTTATGCTTGCTCCGGCAGTATTCGATAAGTCATTCAGTAAGGCAAAATGCGGTGCGTGAATAATTTACGATAAGCAGATTTTGGCTGTTCATCAAAGGGCCAAATCAGTAACTTTTTGGGGCAGGAAGTTTCTACTACTGGGACCTCTTACACTGAAAAGCTGAGGTAAACAATTAATGAGCAGTAACGATATTTGTGACCAGTGGTTGACAGGTTTTATCAGTTTCTGAACTTTTCGAAGGTTACAGATGCTTTTGTTTGCAGTTCATGAATTTGTTGTTCGAATTTGTCGTTCGTCCGTTAGAACATTCAAGTTTTGCGTAATTTCTGACGATCAATTAAATTCATGACCTCTTTTGGGGTAGGGAGGGGTAGTGGGCAACGAAGTCATGGACTCTAAGGGGTCAAAGCGCTAATCTTTTTGAAAAGCATATAATATTTCTTGCTTTCCTCAGGAGTAGGGATTACCACAACAAGTTTTAAGATCTAACACTGATGACGGGACACCTCAACGGACCTATCTAAAAAAATGGACATATCGAATACGAGTAACGTTACGATGTATTCGGTGAGAACCTTATATGGGTCAACATTATTTCGACATTTTTGGGTGTAATTAACAGTCACCAACACTGTTCTCTGCCCGTTCTGTAAGATTTAAACCTTGTTTAAAATGGGAATGCATTGTGACTGTGGTCAAATTTAGGTGTGCTCTCATGTCTTCGCAGCTAAACGCATGTGAGAAACAGGGGAATGAATTATGAGTTACATGATGTCCTATCCCACAGAGTTGTCACTGTTTTGGTTATGTGAGTTATGCTTTTTATTGGCGGGTTATCTAGAACTTGTACGTCCGTTTCTATTTTCAGAGTCGAAATTCGATGGACTTCTTTTGGTAGCGCTGGTTCAGAATCCTACGGCTGCGCGATCAGGGCCGTCAATATTTTACAGCTCATTTCCTGATGGCAGACCTTACTGTAGGTAGCAGCTCATCTACATTGGCTGATGCCTCGTTAGATGATGGTGGACCATGGTTGCGTGCCTGCACTAGGAGACGCCGAGAAAAGTCGGGTGCTAAACTAAAACCCGTGCTCCGTTGCTCGACAGCACAACGACCTGATGGCCGCCGACCTCCAGCGGGACTTTCTGACCTTGTGGAAGACGATGACATCGAAACTTTGAAATCGAAATTTGCCTCAACCCGAGCCTACTTCCTGAACTCAGATAACGGCACTCACTTTTTGGACACGCTACTAGCTGATCTTCGTGAAGCTTTCTGTGACATACCCCTGGATGAACGAGATAGTATAGATGTCCTTTGTCTGGGCCTAGGCAATCCCGCTGTGGATCGTGCAAGTTTGCGACAGTTGGCTGTATTGGATCTGCTAATTGAACGAGATCCCCGTTTAACTCGGTCCCGCACACAACTCTACGACCCAGTTTTTAGATCCGTATCGCGTCAGTTCATTCACCATTTAGGTATGAAAGTGAGTTATTGATTGATACACGTGATTCTGTGTGCGTCTCTCGATATTGGTTCCATGATGGATGTGTCTATTTGCTAGGTCGTTCCATAATTCAGCTGACAAACGGTTACTGCTGAAACAACCTTGAAGGAAATCTAAACAATACGCAACCTCATGCATAGTTGTTTCCAGCTACCCTGCGTTCACAACTTCCTGTTCCAACTGGGGACTATTTGCTCTCTCCCTCGGTTGTCACTCTGAGTGCCTCTTGCGACAGATCTGTCGTTCTGTGAGGAAGTACAGAACTGTTCATCGCCAAACTTCGAAACTTATGGCCACGGTGTGGTTTCAGATCAACTGCTACGGTTGTCCGATTTATTTTGGTGGGAAACGACTCTACTGCGAGATGCAGAAGCAGGAAGGATTTAGCTTTTTGACCGGAGATACCTTATTGTGGCCCGACGGTTTCCACACTTTGTGTCTCATTGAGTCATAATCCTTAGGATTTGAAGGAGTACGACCAACGGCTATGTGCCACTTAGAATAAACGCGCCAATAACGGGCTATTGCGCGAGTAAAATCACTATTAGCACATTTAGCTTTTTGACCGGAGATACCTTATTGTGGCCCGACGGTTTCCACACTTTGTGTCTCATTGAGTCATAATCCTTAGGATTTGAAGGAGTACGACCAACGGCTATGTGCGACTTAGAATAAACGCGCCAATAACGGGCTATTGCGCGAGTAAAATCACTATTAGCACAGAGAGAAGACCGGACCTTCGGAGGAGAGCTTTTACTACCTCAAAGAGAGGCAAAGTACAGCGAGTGCTTCGTCGAATGTATGTAATTTGAACGATTTTGGGGAACGACAAATTTGCTAGCACACATAGTCCAGCTAACCAATACGAGAGAAGCGCAGTCCTTTTGGCATAACTTGCAACATGTTGAAAATGGCACGAAAATTCAAAATTTTGGAAAATGACTTCGGCAATAACTCAACAAGTAAACGGTTTTTGGAGATACTGATATCCCCAATATACAACATGTCCACAATACATATACACAGTGCCTCATGCCAAGTTGTTGAACGGATAGATGAAGGATGAAAGACAGCCTCCTAGACCTCCGTATGTGGCATTGGAACAGGTGCGATACTCCTCAAAATTTAAACTACTCCGTTGATCTTGCCAAAACTACCGTGCTTTTGAACCGAAGTCTTTGGTTAAGGACGTTATTTTCCAGGTAGTATCCGATCAACAGACAGCCGTGAAAGTGCCGTAAAGTCACATCAGCCTTCGGTAGGTGACATCAGATGCATCGCCTCATTCCCTACATACAGTGGGATGGATAAGAGAAGAGTAAATGGCTTCTGATGCTTCCCATATTTCTTCATTGTTATCTCGTGATTTCCTTCTTGTATAACTTGATAACCGCTCCTCCGTAGATCCCAACTATAGATCAATCAGTCAGGCACCCAGGGAAGCGACCAATTGCACGCCACCGCCCACACCTCTATCTACGCATCCGATATTGAGGCCCCTTTTTTTATTGCATCCTTTAACGTGTAATCTTCTTAGTGGGTCGCTCAGCAAGCTGCTTTCGCGTGCACTCTGGGCACTTCATGGATCCCTATGTGATTCGTCGCAGAAACTCGAATACAAGATCCATATACATTAGTTAGGCTTATGGCACACTCGTAATCTGAACCTGAGGTGACACTGAAGCTGCTACAGTTGGTCGCGCCGGAATTGACGAACCTGCAGCTTGCGAGCTAAGGCTTCCTCACTCAACCGGATGCATTAAAACAGGCGGTTCCGTTCCAATTGACTGGCCACACTTTTAAGAACACAGTTTGAAATACCGAGCACTTCTGTGGCAACAACTACCCACCCATTCTTCTGTATACCACGAAATGCCCAAACATAGTCATAATAACAGGGAATTTCATTTCATTAGAGGCATCCCTTGGTGGTAGTTATTCTGAAAGAAAATGAGCACCTTTCACCTGTTTGTACCAACCACCAACTGTTTATCGTGGCTACAGTCCAAGTCAATACACACATTTTTGGAGCGCAAACAACACTCGTCTAATTGAGTCATTTATGATGTCAGGTACTAATTCAGCTGAGCCGTGTATACAAGGCGACTGTAACATCGAGTTTCTTCCGGTTGTGCAACTTAATCCCCGACCCCATACACGGTAAAGGTTTTCGAACATTTGGTCGCCAGTGTCTGCTTAGCATAAAGAGTGTTAGCTGGTTGCAACGAATGACACGTAATTGAGTGCACCTTGCGAATCGTAATCGTTGGTGCAGAGTATGAAAATTATTGGGTTATTACGCATGCACAAGGAAAGCGTTATTTTCTCTTCCAAACCATTATTATCGAACGGTTCATGCAGTATAGGCAATGTTAAACGAAAATTGTCACCATCAAACTGAGCGCTACGGGATTTTCTAGCCCTACTGATACAAGTCCACGAGATCCTCCTTGCAAATATTTGCAAAATTATAGGACATAGTAATCAACCGGTCCCAATGACGTTCATGTTGTCATTCCCTAGCCCTAGTGCCCATATAACGTTTTTCGATAAGCACCCATCCATGACACCCTGTTGGCGCACCGGTGATACTCAACTGGAGGGTAGCACGAGTGCTCGGATGCTACCATAAAACGATTCAAGGAGCCGGGAAGCGGGTTTGAACCACAAACCTCTCCAATATGTTTGCACCTTGACCACTGATCTATCTTGAGCTCACAAGTTTGTGAGCTGGACTCAAGCTGAATGAGGTTCGCAATGGATGCTAGCACACGCCTTAACCTGACTTGATGCTTGGCTGTTTTCGGCAATGTTCACAGGTGTTAGAACTTTATTCATGTAGGGTCTTCCCAAGAACACTGGACTTTTTGACACTATGTCCCTACTTTTCTCTTTTCCACCGTTTACCAAAGCATTCCCTCCACATTGTTGTATGGCGGTTAACCACTAATTACTGTGATGGGTTTTCTGTCACTGAGATAATGTAAGCCACCGCCCCAACAAGTTGAATAACTCAAAAAAGTTATAGTTCCGTGAACTGGTTGAGGTGTATAAGCGAGTGATTATATTCACATGATAAAATTATTCGGCAGACCAATTGGATCAATATATTCGTCAACTTCGATGTGTTTTCCTTTGTGATTAACAGTTAAAACCACCGTTGTGCGATTTTTTACGCTTTTGTGCAAAGCATAAATATCTTATATCACTCAAGTGACAGCGCCATATGGGTCCTGATTCCCCGTTTGGTTTACACACAAATGAAAACTGCGAACTGAACGAGTTGTGTATTCCGAACAGCTAAAAACAATGCTTCTGAGCCGGAATGCCGTTTTTATGGCTGTTTGGCCGTTGGTTAAACAGGAATTGGATCCTGCGAGTCTGTTAATCGGTCTAAAGCACCATGTCTTCAGTTCGATCCCAGCTCACAGGTACGTTTGTTTTATCCTTCTCTATCAGCTCGCTTCTATTGAACAAGTGCACCAAAAGGGCTCACCATAGACCGTCTCCCACGATTAACTATTAAACTAACTGGACACTATACCCTAGGTAACTCGCGAGTCATTTACAGCTGGTAAAGCTATATTCAATCTAGCACTTTGCACCGTTCTGCCCGCCTGCCTCAAAATTTTCACCTTTTTCGCGATTTCAGGTTATTCAACGTAACGAAGAAGCCTGTTACCAGTTGGACCCCAATCGCCATCATTTGGTCATACTACCCCATTGTGCCCCAGTTTTGATCAACAACCTGTTGTTCACCAATTGGACTCTGGATGTGATCAGCCGTTTGGTACTGTTCTCCAATGGTTGGAAGCAAGTTCGGTGTGAACTACTGGCGTCTGGAGAACCGGAGAGTTTGATCGCAGAGGAGCTGGTTTACATTCATACCCTGGAACCTCTCGTCACCGTAGGCTGTTGCAACTGTCCGGTGCGAGCGAAACGGCGTGGCGGTTCCAAGAGGACTGAAGAGTTCGACTTTGAGGGAATGCGTGTACAGTGGTTCCGTCGCACGAACCTGCTGAGTCTTCCCTCAGGAACATGGACCATCCGGTCCCCCAATAAATCAGGACATTCCTCGAATTCGACAGAAGGATCGGATCTGGTACATCCGAAGACCGTTGCCAGAAATGATCGATTTTATGCTGACCTCATTGACCAGCAAACAGTCTCTCATTTTGTCGATACATTGTCGGCTGAATAAAATTTTGCAATTGATTTGATTCTAGGTATCATGCTACTCGGGAAAGGGTGGTTGTAGGTTGATAATGTAATTGGTACACACCAGCAATAATCCGACCGTAGGACTTTGTATTCTCTTGATACGGGTACGCATAGGATACTTCGCTGAGCAAAAACCATAGCTAACTCATCACTCTCATAGTGTGATATGGGATGCGTCTTGCGTACCCTCTGAATTGGAAACTTTCTAGCTACTCATCTCTGGAAGTAGTATGCGAAGATCAAAATTAACCGGCAGCTGGATGTGGCTTTCGCTTTTTTTGTGGTTTTGTCTCTGTGGTTTCCGAATTTGTGTCAAAATTCCATCCAACGTAGGAGCTAATATAACTTTTGCCCAACATGCCGTATTTGCGGGCGATGCCTAAATGGAACGCGCACGGGTCTCCTGTTGGTAGTGAAATTTAACAGATAGTGCAGTGCAAAGCTTGTCTCGTTTTTCGATCCAGATGGTACTTCAAATATCGCGCTTGTACGGAACGGTTGTTTTGTTGTACTTGATTCGTTTTTGCTTTCAAGTGCGGCTATCAAGACCTTTGGCCCCACAAAAAAGCTTGCTTGGTCAGCAGTATGGTAGTCACTTCTTAGATGTCGTATTCATGTTCCCGGCTGACCGCGTAGGGTGGACCATTGTTGTTCAGTCAACACTTGGCGTTGTGCTTGGGACTTCTGACCCATTCGAAACTATTTAAGTGCACTTTCTAATTTATGCGTTCATTAGTTGTTGGTCTACATGAACTATCACTTCCTCTCAATTGGAAGTGGTTTGCGATCGATTGAGTGATTATCATTTCAGAGATCTGATAAACAATCGGTGAATTAAAGGCGTTTTGCTTTTGATACAGAGCCTTCGTCAGGCCAAGTAAATAAGTTACCGGACTGAACGAATTTAAAACATATGGAGAACAAATCAATGAGACCTTTTACGACCCCCTGACTTGATCCCAAAATATTACAGTTGATTGAAATCACCAACGGACCATGTGTTCGGAAATTATCAAGTGAATATGTTCGATTGTAGAGGTTGAAAGCAACCTGGGAGAACCATCACGTTTCAATATTTGCATGAAGCTCAACATAATCCTCAAATATGTAATTGTTAGGCCGCCCGATACGTATCTCACTTCTACCCCACGTTCTTTATCATACAGTAAGTTGTTCCTCAAACAGAAGGTTCATCTAACCACCAAACGTTTATCTGTTTATCCGCCTCCACGTACGCCATCTCAACCCCTACCTTCAAACAGCGTTCACCCGCGAATTTCGATTTACTCAAAACCAAAGCAACAGAGGGGAAATCATCTCATGGTCAGCACTGCAAAGGAGACAAATACCTAAGTTCGAAAAACTGCTTCCGAGGACCAGCCATTGTAGTCAATCGATAGGAAAGTGGGAGCTATCTATTAGCTGTTGCAGCCTAGTCACTTCATCACATCACCCTTAAGTGAGGAGAACTTTATCTGTCAGAGAAGTGGTTGAATTTCGCAGTAAGTAAAAGAGCAGAAGTGAGTATGTGTTTTAGAAACTTCCTACCTTGGAAGCGGAGAAATTAAGGGTACGGTTAATCAAAGTTCCGACAACCAAAGGCTCCGGAACGAAGAGCCCTAAACACGTTGAAACATGCAGACATTATAGTAATCACAAAAGCTTGACAATCCCTGGCTGCTGAGCCCCACCGATAAATTAGCAGGGGACGATTTCATGTATAATGAATGAGAGTTAGGTTGAAGGTGGAAGGTATTTAGAGTCGGTGATGATTCATCCGTATCGATGGCACCCAAAAAGTACAACCCAAGCACGGCTGTGTGGACTACTCAAAGTTCGCCTGGAAGGTTCCCAGTAACATCAATAGGGGATGACGTAGGTTCATTACCACATGATCTGCCTGTATTTCTGGCGGGTGTCCTTAAGCCACTTACCGGCATGCCATCCACGCATCCAAAATTAGTATGACTTTGCTAATAAAAAGTGGATGGGTTTCCGTTAGAGCTAGACGAAGTTCTTTTTAGTTTTGATGTCACCTCGGACGCTTTGGAAGTGGCAAAGCTGACAGAATGCTGCAAGAAAGAACGCAACACTCCGTATACGAAAGAGGTGAAGGCATCAAAATGTGCTTAAACCTCGGTCACGTTTTTGACTCAGTTATATGCTCTCAAGATTTAGCAATGAGATCTCCAATATCCCACATTTCAGCCAGCGTGTACGTGGAAGTCTGAAAGCTTTAGACGGATTCGATTGTCCGCCAAAGGCTTCCCGACGTTACGTAGAAGACATTTTCTGTGATAAACCGAGTTGACGTTATCAGAGTCTTTCACTATCCCAACACTTCGTACCCTCACTGATTTGAGCACGGAGCTAGAGTTCACACCTGGTACACTTCCCCTCCTAGGCTGCATGACACACGGCTGTTTACCGGTAACCAACAGACAGTAATGCGATATTAAACTACTCATCAGCAAATGCCAGTGTAGTTCCAGTAATGTAATAGCATATATATATATACTATGTATAATATAACGCATTAGAATCAAAACATTGTTCACAGAGAAGCAGCAGCACGACTTGAGGTTAAAAGTGATTTCAGGACAGCGCATACCCAGTGGGTTTAATTAGGAGACAACCAACACAGCTAGTGGCACTAAGACCCATCAAGGAATGGCTCGGAACAGCGGTCATCCCACACAAAGCAGTGACATCTGGAGTCATGGGAAGTGTTGAATAGGGCTAACATTAGAGTAACACTCCAGAATGGGAGAACTTTGCACCCAGTATGGGTGCGGTTGAAGGGGCGCCTTCCGTCCGATGTGACTAGGGACGAAATAAAATGTAGCAACTGCACGAAAGTTTACAAATGTCCAATAGCCAGAAGGTTGTACACCAGAATCGGTGAGCGTAAGTGGGGTGTAAACAGGCGATAGGCAATGACATTTGGAGAATGTGAAATTTTCGGACACCACATCGACTGGTGACCTGGGCTTTGAAAACTGCCCAGCATCCCAGCGTGAACAGACTAGAGGATATAGAACTGACGTGCGTGTGTCGAGTAGTTTTGAATCATCTGAGATGACAGGGAGCGATGTGCACTTATCACACAGATGTTCTAGGTCTAAAAGTATGAAACCTAAGCATAATTAGATCCACCTAATCTCCCCCGATTTCAGTCAAATCGTCCTGGTACCTGTTGCCCCTAACAGACCAACAAAATATGTGAACGTCACTCGAGGGGAATTTTTCATTAAAATGTCCTAGGCCAAAAAAGCAAGGCTCCAAAATCCGGGTTCAACTTGAAGACGAGCCTCCCTAACCAATCTAAGTGTCATCCACACTCACCAAAAAACGAGAACTTTGAACTGATATCCAGCACTGAGCAAGTCGGCTAGTCGTAAGAAATCCCACTGACTAACTCATAAAAATTTGGCCAACCTGGTCAATTATTCAGTTTGTCTGACGAAACCATTTTGTCAAAAGCAAAAAGTCACCTAGAAATAAATCCATTGATTGTCTCCCAAGCCTCTTTGGTATTGTCACTTCTCTCTAAAGCGCTGGGGTTGAAATAGTTAATCACTGTTAGCCTCACTTATTAGCCTGGATATGGCAGAGTGAAGATGCCCTAAACAATCGGCTTGGATCGATATTATTACCCTCTGTCCAAAAGCGTACACTCACAAACGTTTGAGTTTCACTGCCATTGTAACTGTACCGCATTTGCATGTTTCGGTATTCCTGAAATGATGCCTTATCAAAAGTCTTAAGATTATCTGACAAAAATCTTGAAGTGTCCTGGTGGACAGCTCAAGCAAAATTGTCAGTGCTTCAATTGTTCAATGCTTCATGTTCCACTCCGGATTTTGAAAACCGGAAGCGATCCCTTTAACTGCTCCGTGTAGGTATGCCCTCTGCATATAACTATACGTTGAGTCCACAACCACTTTCTTGGACTAGGTAAGAAAATGATCTGAGCGTGTGGGTTAGCAGCTGTTTAAAAAGCTCCTTGCAATGCACAGCCATCTACAAGAGGACCTCACAAGTCCTGTCGCTCCTAAAACGGATTTTTGGTCGTTTCACTCGACTGGCACTGCCCCGAGTAATCAATACCTACATCCGACCAACCATGGAGTACGCTATACAAGCTTGGTCACCATGGCTTCAAAAAGACATAATTCTTCTACAGCGAATGTATCATAGAGCCACGAAGCTGGCAATTGGATTGCATAATAAACCATACGAAGACAGGATTGCCAGTCTCAACCTATTTGACTTCTACTATCGGCGCATCAGGGGAGACCTAATTCTAACATATAATATACTGAAGACACCTAATCATCCGCTGGAAAATCTTTTTGTCCGACGTCGACCACGAACGGGCAGGAGGCATGACTTTTCGCGCGCGGTACCTCACTCGAGGGGTGAACTGTCGACGGAACTTTTTTGCGGTCCGTGTATGTTTCATTTGGAACTCCCTACCTCCCAATGTTGTACATTCGCCGAGTTTAACCATTTTCAAGAACAATTTAGATGCATATCTTATATCCAAACCGAATCTGGAACTGTTTAACTCCATGTGATACTCAGCAAACATTACGCATATTTTTGCGTCCCTTTGTATATATACGTTCGCCCTACGGTCGTTGTAAACTTAACTGCTTTTTAGACCATTAAACCTTGAATTACCCTTGAATTGAATCAAGTCACCTTTAAGTTCCTAGTAAGATAGCGAATTTTTTGCCAAGTCATACAAAAAAGGATTGTTCAAACTTTTAACGAATGCCGGCACGTCTGAAAACGAAAAATATATCCATCCTTCCGGTTGTTTATTCTCTGCGACAGAAGGGTTGTGTGGACCACCTATTTACAATGCTTCAAGTTTTAGAGCAAAGAAATGCTTACGAGTGATCCAAAATTTCTGTTTCATTTGGTATCACTGTAGGGTGTTTGGTTTTATCTATCAGGATATCGTTCTAAATGCACTTGTGCACCTAACTATCACTTGCGTTTCGGACTCGTTTGCTTATGGGCATTTTGAATGTCTAACTTTAATTCAGCTATCTTCAAGGTGGGCGATATCGCATCTTTGTGATGACTTCGTACATTGAATGCCGTGATATTGCACCATAGATCATCCTCACACGCATCTGTTAAGTGGTAATGATAGTCTCTTTGTTGTCCCATTTGACGTAGACAGGCTATCTACTGCACAGCGGAAGAAATTTACATGCTTTAGAAATCGCTCTATAGTAGTTGTAAGGAGGACCTTATTTGCAGATAACGATCACCCATCCTACCACCTGTATCTGATTTGATAGTCTGCCATCTGATCACGGTATCAGCAAATTCCTTGAACGCATTAGTCTTAACTTAGTCACAATTCCTGAATGCGGTAGCCCAGAAATCTGAGATCATTTCAAGCCAAGGGATCGATCTCCTGATTCCGGGGACCCAGATGGACTTCGTATCAAGTATTATCTTCAATGGTATATTGGAGGTCAAATAGACGCTCTCAGGCTGAAGCCGACCAAACAATTTTTTAATGTAACTGCATGGACTGGTTTTCCCGTGTTTACTGATCCTAAATTACAGGGATATAATAGTGAGAAGCAATGATGCTGGAGTTCTGTCGACTCCGAACTTATCCGGATCTACTTGGCTAAATGATGGTCCTCAACACAGAACAGATGCGCATTGCCGAAAGGTTTTATAGGGAACGATAATCGGGCCAATAATTGTGTCCGTTTTTGTGAACTGATCAAAAAGGCTAGCGGAAGACCGTTCAAACGAACGGGATGGGGATACCTATTCGGTGAACCACAAAACTACCCATATATCTAATTATTGAGATAAAACGTTCACCGAGCAAAAACTAATGGGTTCCTGTCGAGACCCCAATGGCTGTGACAGTCAGTGTCACCGCTGAATACTTCTGTATTTAATCAATCCTTCCTCCATTTATGTGTTGCTAAGGGTAGGATTTCGAACTTTGTGCCGTCCTTGGAGCTCAGCTCAACTCAACAAATATGTTGTTTTACGCCAAGCAGGGCGGCGTTCTCCGCCAGATCTTCCCATCCTGACGAACCGGTCGTTGTGCCAGCAGAAAATCGGTTGAGACAAACATTGAGAAATCCCACGGGTTTCATAATGCAGGCAATTGACCTGGCTGCTTCCGGTCTGACCCCTCGGTTTGTTCGATAAGCTCAGGGATGGGTAGCTGACCAAATGAGCGGGAGCTGCGCTTGTCACGCCGTGACCAACTTAACAGTGCAACCGCGACTGAAACACACTGTCTTTCCTACTGTCACATGCTCAAGCAGCCCAGGTAATTCGGTTCCGTACCCATTTATAAACGAGCTTGACGGTCGCACTGGTGATTCATGCTGTCTTCCAACCGCTCAATTTTCAGGCCCCATCGAGCGTGAGGCGAGGAGCAGGACAATTCCGAATGCGGTACCGGCCCATGTCCTGATTCTGGGAACTTGCGCGGATCAGTTGATGTATTGCCAAATTATAGTGTTTATTGGCGTGAAATGGTGGAGCGTTCGCCTGCCAGTATTGCGCTCTGAATGCTTCGAATAAAAACGTCCGGTCCTCATTGTTCTGACCGCTTGACTACATTCAACTGCTAACTGTATGTTAGCTCTTTTTGTTGCTGAAAATTTTCTGTTCACGACTTATGTGCTTCACACCTATATCTGTTGGCCATTCACGCGATAATCTGTTGAGTTTGCGATTGCTTTAGTGAGGCGCATCACGCGTTGGCCACGGTAGCAGTGGTAAAAACCAGCAAGTATTGATAGGAGGTCAGTTCTCATGCTTCTGTAGGTAGATTTGCGCTTGTTGAACGCACAGGTTCCAACAGCCATCTGGTGCATGGAAATAGTGATTCTTTTTCATTCACGAGTATCTAAAATCTCGAGGACAGATACACTCCGACGCCTAGTTCATCTTTTATTTGAATCTTATAACTTTTGATTGCGAAGATCTGGTAATGTAAAACGAAGTACAATAATGCGCTTTTAGTAAACCGTAAATAATTTGCTGTTTTTGTCAGCTTGAAAGTTCAAAAAAATGGTCATTATTTCCATGATAGACACAGTTTAACTCTGTCGACTCCGCAGTCTGTAACGCAGCTGTCGCTCGCTTTTTTGTGTGTTTGTTTCCGGACCAGTGATCGCTTCAACTTCTGTAGCACTGGCGTCAATACAGAGGCGCAATTGCGTTGAAGTCTTGCGACAAGTTGAACTTTCAAAGAAGTGGACGGCTCATTGTATCGAATTTTTCACGATTATATTGTTATTACAAGGAGCTGTTGTGATCCACGGCAGCTGACCAATCAGACCAGGTGCTCATGGTGTGCTGATTGTGGGCGTCAGATGCACAATCAATAGTTGTTCCCGTAATGTTTGCCAACACATCACTCACCGTTGATCACACCTAGGGGAACTCTCGAACCGCTGAGCTCAGGTTCTGAGAAGGCTAGCCACAGTGATAAAAAAGTGTAGCCAACCAGTGTCACGTGCTCAACTGAATCGGCAGCGTATCAGAGTTCAAAAATAGCGAAAACTATGCATTGGAACTAAGTCTAGTTAATGCCCAAAGCGGATCGAACGGAAAGATTTCTACGGTGTTCCGGCATTTCTACTTCTGAGCAACAATTTACATGCATCTAATTAAAATTACAAGCCGAAAAAACTTTTTCAGCGTACATATCTGAACGAATTCTTTGTGTGTGACTTGAAATAGATCATTTTCTATAACCAGATGGTGCACAAAATTGTCAATGTTGTTGTGCGTCACATAATCAACCGTTTCTACTGAAATGTGCACAGGTTACAGAAATTCTGTTTTAAGTATGTCAGCAGATTGGCTGAAATTTACAATTCAAGAAAAAAATGAACTTTGGTGTTCTAGTTTTAGATGTTGTTGCTGGATAATACTAGAGTTACAGTTGACTCATTGCACAAGGAACAGATAGAAATCTTTTTAGAGCCCGAACATCCGTTAGTGTTTTCCACCGACTCCTGAACCCTTCGTGGATTGAGCTTGACCAAACATGAAATTGACCTATAATGCAAGAAATGGATATGCAAAGTTGTTCATTCTACAGATTTAACGTGACATTTATACTACTGAATCATTCCAGTAGTAAAACGGCAGAAAATCAAGAAACCTTGACAGACATAATCCGATTGGTCCAAGTGTAGAAAAGGCTGTCGGTTCGTCTTGGGTATTTTTTCAGTGGATATAAACGAACCGACCAATTTCACTTTCTGTCAATAGATAAGTTAGCGGCACAAGCTCAACTGCTGAGATTTACCAAGCTTGAGTAAGCTGCTATGTGGCACACACTGCACCTTACAGATTACAACATCATTGACCATCTCAATAAATTACAACTTTAGGGTATGTTCCCAACCGTAAGCGAACCGAATATGTGAGAATACACTGGGCCTGATGTAACCAATAATTGCAAGTTCAACACGAGCTTGTCGCTCATGTTGGATCACAGGCCTGCAGAGGGTCTCTGCTTGGTGAACGTGTCAGATGTTATGTATCAGTAGACCATGCACTTTATGGCCTACTAGAGTTGAAGAAGCTGAGTGCCACTTTGTCGAAATAACCAAGCAAAATGGTGGAAAATGTATAAGTTTTTTGGATTCTTTCAGCTGAATCAAGAAAAGTTTTCATGATAGTGGCGCCAAGTGAATCAGGGTAACTCGCCTAGTTGGAGCAAGCTAATGGCGGTCAACTCAGACTGCACTGGGTCATAGTGGAGTGAATTATTATGCAAATTACTGCACTCGATATTGTCCTATTCATAGTAAGGCAAATCAAGGAATGCGTATAACGGTTTACAAAACAATTCCGTTCGAAGTTAAATTTCAGCCACTACCAAAACAGGTTACTTCACTCTGCTTTGTGCGTATGTGCCAAGATGAACTGTTGATCTAATGCATGGATTGCGGCTAACCAAGGATTAAAAATGCTAACCTCGTTGTCTACTGAATTTGACCTCTTTGATACTCTGTGTTCCAAAACATCCACCATTAACGCAAAAGAGGAGTGTCCAACGGGCGCTCTTTGTCATGCCAAAACGAACCTATTTGTCTCTCTCACACGCTGTAAAATCCTGAGACAGAAATCAATCTCCTCCCGTCGTAAAATTTTCGGTCCGTCTTTTTGGACAAACCCTTGTCCTAGATAATACATCATGTGTCTTGTTCAGGTCCGGATGTTTTCTATTTTCCGCATTGAATATATCCTGGCACGCTAATAGCTATTCTTCTGGAATGTGGTGTATTCGAACTTGGGCTGGTTGAATTCCGAGCTTTATCTCATACGGTATAAACAGCTTCTGTGTACTGCTGCGCCTGTATATCACTAGCAAGATCAGTGACGCTGAGATGCGCCAGACACTTCTCGGGCGAGCTCATTCTCCCTTGACAGATCGGCTGGTTCCACTCCACAATGTACGCTTAAGCAATGTACCTCATATGTTAGAGGACCGTTTGCCCCGTAAACCCTCTTCGCCAAGCTTTGCGTCCAAAGGAGACGTCCGCAACTTTGCAAAGCAAGAAAGTTCTTAGTAGTCAAGTGGATTGCGTTGATGACCACCGTCTCCTTGAGGGTACTCTGGTACGAGACAAACCAATGGTTATTAACAGACAGCGAGATGGCGAGATGGCCCAGGTGGTTAGAGCGCGAATTTACTGACAGGAAGGTCCGTGGTTCGAACCCGACCTCCGCCTCTTGGCTTCCCCTGTTTAGGCTTGGGCAACCTGGCAGTACATCAGCCATCGTTCAGCCTTCTGGTGGCATGGCAGTTAGACGCCAAAAGAGTGCTGCAGCTGACAGCGTTCTTGCGTTCTTTCACCAAAGCTGTTGCATCCACTGCGTAGCCCTCAATTCCTGGCATACCAGACAATCAGAAACATTCGATGTCAGAGAACTGACTGAGCCGTCGTATCCAACCTATGGCTCTCATTTTCCTACTCTTCTTACCCTCAGGGGAACAAATCTGTAGTGGCTAGAGCCGCTGCATTTCAGCGCACGGTTTGTGAGCTGGAATAACTGAATCACTAAGCTCTGTCAGTGGATTCACCAGGCTGTAATCGGTGCCATTTATAACCCTTTGCAATCTAGTTATCTAGGCCTTAACGATGCATCTAAGAAGTCAATTTTTAAACGAGATCACTCACAAGGTTGATGAATACTTTTTGACAGCCCATGACCGGTTTCGTCATTCTTGGGGCTCATCAGGGAGGCGCAGTCCCTGAGTTTTAGTCAGGCTTGTTTTCTAATTGAACTCAGAGTAGACATTTCGGCAAATACACTCATTTGCATATCTATTTGGTTTTCAGAAGGGACTCAAGTGAATCTCTCATTTATGATATTCTTCAACCGTATGTCGACGGCTGTCGAAGAATTTTCAGTAACACCACAGGTTCCAACAGCCATCTGGTGCATGGAAATAGTGATTCTTTTTCATTCACGAGTATCTAAAATCTCGAGGACAGATACACTCCGACGCCTAGTTCATCTTTTATTTGAATCTTATAACTTTTGATTGCGAAGATCTGGTAATGTAAAACGAAGTACAATAATGCGCTTTTAGTAAACCGTAAATAATTTGCTGTTTTTGTCAGCTTGAAAGTTCAAAAAAATGGTCATTATTTCCATGATAGACACAGTTTAACTCTGTCGACTCCGCAGTCTGTAACGCAGCTGTCGCTCGCATTTTTGTGTGTATGTTTCCTGACCAGTGATCACTTCAACTTCTGTAGCACTAGCGTCAATACAGAGGCGCAATTGCGTTGAAGTCTTGCGACAAGTTGAACTTTCAAAGAAGTGGACGGCTCATTGTATCGAATTTTTCACGATTATATTGTTATTACAAGGAGCTGTTGTGATCCACGGCAGCTGACCAATCAGACCAGGTGCTCATGGTGTGCTGATTGTGGGCGTCAGATGCACAATCAATAGTTGTTCCCGTAATGTTTGCCAACACATCACTCACCGTTGATCACACCTAGGGGAAATCTCGAACCGCTGAGCTCAGGTTCTGAGAAGGCTAGCCACAGTGATAAAAAAGTGTAGCCAACCAGTGTCACGTGCTCAACTGAATCGGCAGCGTATCAGAGTTCAAAAATAGCGAAAACTATGCATTGGAACTAAGTCTAGTTAATGCCCAAAGCGGATCGAACGGAAAGATTTCTACGGTGTTCCGGCATTTCTGCTTCTGAGCAACAATTTACATGTATCTGATTAAAATTACAAGCCGGAAAAAACTTTTTCAGCGTACATATCTGGACGAATTCTTTGTGTGACTTGAAATAGATCATTTTCTATAACCAGATGGTGCACAAAATTGTCAATGTTGTTGTGCGTCACATAATCAACCGTTTCTACTGAAATGTGCACAGGTTACAGAAATTCTGTTTTAAGTATGTCAGCAGATTGGCTGAAATTTACAATTCAAGAAAAAAATGAACTTTGGTGTTCTAGTTTTAGATGTTGTTGCTGGATAATACTAGAGTTACAGTTGACTCATTGCACAAGGAACAGATAGAAATCTTTTCAGAGCCCGAACATCCGTTAGTGTTTTCCACCGACTCCTGAACCCTTCGTGGATTGAGCTTGACCAAACATGAAATTGACCTATAATGCAAGAAATGGATATGCAAAGTTGTTCATTCTACAGATTTAACGTGACATTTATACTACTGAATCATTCCAGTAGTAAAACGGCAGAAAATCAAGAAACCTTGACAGACATAATCCGATTGGTCCAAGTGTAGAAAAGGCTGTCGGTTCGTCTTGGGTATTTTTTCAGTGGATATAAACGAACCGACCAATTTCACTTTCTGTCAATAGATAAGTTAGCGGCACAAGCTCAACTGCTGAGATTTACCAAGCTTGAGTAAGCTGCTATGTGGCACACACTGCACCTTACAGATTACAACATCATTGACCATCTCAATAAATTACAACTTTAGGGTATGTTCCCAACCGTAAGCGAACCGAATATGTGAGAATACACTGGGCCTGATGTAACCAATAATTGCAAGTTCAACACGAGCTTGTCGCTCATGTTGGATCACAGGCCTGCAGAGGGTCTCTGCTTGGTGAACGTGTCAGATGTTATGTATCAGTAGACCATGCACTTTATGGCCTACTAGAGTTGAAGAAGCTGAGTGCCACTTTGTCGAAATAACCAAGCAAAATGGTGGAAAATGTATAAGTTTTTTGGATTCTTTCAGCTGAATCAAGAAAAGTTTTCATGATAGTGGCGCCAAGTGAATCAGGGTAACTCGCCTAGTTGGAGCAAGCTAATGGCGGTCAACTCAGACTGCACTGGGTCATAGTGGAGTGAATTATTATGCAAATTACTGCACTCGATATTGTCCTATTCATAGTAAGGCAAATCAAGGAATGCGTATAACGGTTTAGAAAACAATTCCGTTCGAGGTTAAATTTCAGCCACTACCAAAACAGGTTACTTCACTCTGCTTTGTGCGTATGTGCCAAGATGAACTGTTGATCTAATGCATGGATTGCGGCTAACCAAGGATTAAAAATGCTAACCTCGTTGTCTACTGAATTTGACCTCTTTGATACTCTGTGTTCCAAAACATCCACCATTAACGCAAAAGAGGAGTGTCCAACGGGCGCTCTTTGTCATGCCAAAACGAACCTATTTGTCTCTCTCACACGCTGTAAAATCCTGAGACAGAAATCAATCTCCTCCCGTCGTAAAATTTTCGGTCCGTCTTTTTGGACAAACCCTTGTCCTAGATAATACATCATGTGTCTTGTTCAGGTCCGGATGTTTTCTATTTTCCGCATTGAATATATCCTGGCACGCTAATAGCTATTCTTCTGGAATGTGGTGTATTCGAACTTGGGCTGGTTGAATTCCGAGCTTTATCTCATACGGTATAAACAGCTTCTGTGTACTGCTGCGCCTGTATATCACTAGCAAGATCAGTGACGCTGAGATGCGCCAGACACTTCTCGGGCGAGCTCATTCTCCCTTGACAGATCGGCTGGTTCCACTCCACAATGTACGCTTAAGCAATGTACCTCATATGTTAGAGGACCGTTTGCCCCGTAAACCCTCTTCGCCAAGCTTTGCGTCCAAAGGAGACGTCCGCAACTTTGCAAAGCAAGAAAGTTCTTAGTAGTCAAGTGGATTGCGTTGATGACCACCGTCTCCTTGAGGGTACTCTGGTACGAGACAAACCAATGGTTATTAACAGACAGCGAGATGGCGAGATGGCCCAGGTGGTTAGAGCGCGAATTTACTGACAGGAAGGTCCGTGGTTCGAACCCGACCTCCGCCTCTTGGCTTCCCCTGTTTAGGCTTGGGCAACCTGGCAGTACATCAGCCATCGTTCAGCCTTCTGGTGGCATGGCAGTTAGACGCCAAAAGAGTGCTGCAGCTGACAGCGTTCTTGCGTTCTTTCACCAAAGCTGTTGCATCCACTGCGTAGCCCTCAATTCCTGGCATACCAGACAAACAGAAACATTCGATGTCAGAGAACTGACTGAGCCGTCGTATCCAACCTATGGCTCTCATTTTCCTACTCTTCTTACCCTCAGGGGAACAAATCTGTAGTGGCTAGAGCCGCTGCATTTCAGCGCACGGTTTGTGAGCTGGAATAACTGAATCACTAAGCTCTGTCAGTGGATTCACCAGGCTGTAATCGGTGCCATTTATAACCCTTTCTAGTTTAGTTATCTAGGCCTTAACGATGCATCTAAGAAGTCAATTTTTAAACGAGATCACTCACAAGGTTGATGAATACTTTTTGCCATGACCGGACCGGTTTCGTCATTCTTGGGGCTCATCAGGGAGGCGCAGTCCCTGAGTTTTAGTCAGGCTTGTTTTCTAATTGAACTCAGAGTAGACATTTCGGCAAATACACTCATTTGCATATCTATTTGGTTTTCAGAAGGGACTCAAGTGAATCTCTCATTTATGATATTCTTCAACCGTATGTCGACGGCTGTCGAAGAATTTTCAGTAACACTGTGACTAGTTTCCTTTATGAAAATATACTGTGATATCTGGAATTTCGTACCAAGTGAAACATGATGACGGCCTTCGTGCAGCATATTTAATTGATGGATCTCATGAACGAGTCTGTCGTTAAGACGAGAATGGTATGCAAATGAGTGTATTTGCTAAATCGGTTTTATCTTCAGACTTATCGTAGGAAATGTTATGGTTTCCGTTTTGTCTAACCGGTGGTGATCACAAGCCTGACCTTACATCTGTATGAGCAAATTATGAAGTTCCTTCAGGTGGAACAACTTTGCTGGGTTAAATTGGGATGGTCCAGCTGACAGGCTTTACGGCCAATCAACTTATTGTCCTTCCGTGTTAATTTTCTGTGTCCCATTTGGCGCTCCTCTTGCAAGCTAAGTTTTGCGTCATCCCAGTTAATGGTGCTATTTTTGGTTGAAATGCTGGTCGGTCTATTCATAAGGGTATGAACTTTGAAAGGAAAGCCCCGTAGTCTGCAGTAAAAGCAGGAGAAATACTTAGCTCACCGATCTTGATTTTCGACCATTCAACTTGGAAGGCCGATTTAGAAGATAGGCCGGGTTTTTTCTCACTTACGGCGGTTGACCAATTTAGAAGGGACAAAGTACTACTCAAAATAATCGGAATATATGTTTCACGTGAATGATCACTGGTTACCTGGGCCCATCCGATGAGTTTAGTTCAGAGTGACAGACAGTGGTGAATTTCTTAGCCCAGGTCTCGGTAATAACCACATTCTACGCAAGAACTTATGAATATGCGGACAAACAATATGGTTCTTTACTAGTAGTGAAAAAGTCTGAATAACTCAAGGTGTAGTAAGAACACATCCCTCAACTAGTTGTGTAATTAGTATGATTCAAAGGCCCCAGGTGATTCTGAAAATTTTGCGATCACAAGCTACTTGGAACCCAAGTTAGGTGAGTTATCTGTGAATACTTCAGTCACTGACACTCGTGAGATCTTTCTTCTCTTGCGGACTCCTTGTCACATTCGGTTACCTAGTAATCCGACAGCACAGTATGCCAAGTAGTGTTGGTTGTGTTGATCTTTTAGACGATAATACCACGTTACATCCCCTCCTTTTAACATGGACGGGGGGACACTAGACTATATGAATTCGTTATTCGCAATAAATTCAGCCGCTTACACTATATGCTGGACAGATCATCAGTTCGTACTTCTCCCGTGCATTCATTCATTTCAAGTTTGTCGGCCCATGTTCGGCGACCCATTTGTATTTCCAAATGAATTATCCGTGAGTATGAGCAAAAGCGAAACGGTAGACACTTACAAGGGGGTGAATTTTATTCACCACAGGTCACCACGGTGTGCACCAGTTCCTCAATGTTCACTCTGCTGAATAAACTCAACTCAGTTCAGTGGTTAAGGTGTAAGGTTTAGGCGTAGAGGTCCACTGTTCCACACAAACAATTGCTTATTGATTACGTTTGCCCGGAAGTTGGCACTTCGGATGCCTACAATTGAACCACTTGACTTGAACGCTGTTCAGCACGATCACCAGTTATCGGATAGCAAAAATCAGATATGGCACTCCCTTCCGACCTCCACGGAAGAGATCCCCCGGGGGGCAACAATTACGGCTGAGTGTAAAATTCTCTTACCAAGTCCTTCTCGTTCCGCAAAAACAAAAGATGGTAAAACTTCTGGTTTCCGAAATGACTTACCTTCTTATAAAGAAACGTTACGACGGAATTGCCAGAAGAAATAAAAGGGCAACTAGTTGAATGATTTGTGTAATTAGCCCGGTTGGAAGGTCGACCCACATCGATGGGTCTTTTTTGGCTGAACTTCACTTAAATGTGCCCACGACACTTAGTTTGGGCCACAGTACAGAAGTGGCAAATACAATAGGCCGATAAACCGGAAAACAGGGCGGAGAAACACACAATATAACTCGATGTCTTTGAGTTCGCAGTAACTACCATTGTTTTCAGTCTTCAGGCAGAACATGACCTGGTGATAAACCATCTTGTTTACAGGTGGGCTTAGTTGGGTGGCACAGAAACCCACAGAGATTTGTTGCACTAGTCTACTCCAATTTGGAATACGGAAGACCATGGAATATCCAAAACATTTCCATGAATCAGAAAGTTCCATCATCCATCCATGAAAGCTGTCCAGATACAACTGAATTTTCCTTCCTCCGCAGCACAAATTTGGTCACATTAGAGACCTCGCCCCTCCATCTTGGAGGCTTTTAGGTGTTCCCCAAAGATGTGGTCTTGAGAGAGGTCATCGGCATTTAAGGGGAAATCTGAAAAGATTCTGTTGGTGTGGTTCGGGCATCCGATGGATGATGTGATTACAGGTGAGTGGGTTTGTATCTCTGACGCATGTGTTTGTCTTGTGGGGGACGTGGCCACTAGCTCTGATAACAGCTTACCTCATCATAGTTACCTTGATCAGTTTCTGTTTCATACTTTGACACACCCAAATGCTGTACTATCTGGTCAGTCTTGCTCCGGCTCTTTTGGATTATTTCAGACAGTCCAGAAGCGCTGCGGCGACAGGGAGAAATTGGAATAGTTGTTGTTAGCTTTGAGAACAGTCAAGTAAACCAATTTACTTCGATTCCAGAAAAAAAATTGACAATGAATCGTCCAGTGTGGAGAAAGGCTCCCATCTATGGCCATGGATTTTGCTTTCAAGTATGAGAAACTATTGACGAAGATTGGGAATACCTGAAAACCTTCGACTCTGCTCACAACGGCTGTTTGGCAACTTAATCGATCAACGGAGAAGTAGAACGGCATGGATAACCAAAGCCTTCTGACTATTTTCAGACGACTCCATTAGAATCTAACGTCCGTGTTTATCAAGAAAGAAGGCTATTCTAAAGAATTTCGAGGGCTAACACTGCCTGATGAGTATGAGAAGTTCGAAGGTGGTAGTAAGTCGTCAGGGAATTCATTCCAGTCCTCCTATCTCAACGGTAGTGTTTAGTCTCAGTTCACATTTGAGGTAAATCAAGAACTGGAAACTAACCGTGTCATGTCTCCGTAAGGACAATGTTCGATTCTGTTGCACTAAGAACGGCATCGGCGTCGACTCTCTTTTTTTCCCTAGAATCACGTGATCAACGCGCACACGTTGAGTACGTTCATTACCTGTGTGATTTCTTTTTGCAAAACAACTGTTTGACTTATTTCAGCCTCTTGATAGAAGATATTACTTCCATCTGAGCGAGGATGTCAAACTACCTGGGTAATTCATTTTCACCGAAATGCGTGGTGCAAATCAGACATGATGCTCACAGCAAACCGAAAACAGAGCACATGAGCTATCCTACATGAGTATCAGTGGCTGGTTGACACTAGCGGTGTGGGATCAGTGTTTTTGTGGGATTAAGAAGACAACATGTTTGTTTCCTCCAGCGTTATGCATGAACCGCGTGCAGGGAACCATAATGTGGGCTACACAATTGTTCAACCAAGCCTGTTAAATGAGAGTTAATCTCAAAATGGCACCAAGCTTTTTGGAATCAGCTGGAGACAATGCAGAGTTTGTTATGGCTGCTTTTACCGATTGGACAATAGAGGGCAATAAACTTAGATGTTGACAACTTATTACATCACAAGAGAAAGAGGGTAGCCAAATGAATCGCCTGTTGCTGCTGCGTTAGCGATTCATGCCCTCCCTGTTCATCAGAGTGTTTTTCATCCAGGCTAAGCAATTTCATAGTGAATGAGAGTTTGTAGTTCTGTTCGCATTGCTTTCTTCCTATCAGTGATCAACACAAATCCCGCTGAAGACACTGAAGAAGCTCTTCATTAGTTCACTCTTATGCCCAAGCGTTCTCTCGGTACCTACCTTCATATAGCAAGGATCCTTAGAAAACATGCGGGGTCTAATGACAATTTTAGTCAACTCTAGTTCAATTGCATCCAATGGACAGGGCGTTTTGCAACCAGCTAGTGTAGTATCGTATTACAGGAAGTCATATGTGAAGATATGTTTCAATCAATGGAGAAGATGGCAGGAATTACCCACAACTTACAGCTCCAGTAATTTCTCCATGTCTCGTTTGACTTCATGTTGATGGGGATCCTGTTGAGGGAAAAAGATGGAATCATCTGCGTAAATGGATGAAGCACACCGGTTCGTAATTTGGCCAGGTACGATCAATTGGTAAGGGTGAGAAGAAACAAAAGAAAATTATGAACTCTTCTCACGCTACGATCAATCAGTAAGTGGCTCAAAGAAAGAATAATTTCACAAGATGTGCGTGACTTCTATCTGAGAACCAATCACCCCAGAAGTCAATCGGGTGGTGTGTTTTCTATGAATGGGGGATTAACAATGCTATATCATCTATGAATGATAGCTTATCACAATGTCGTTCGACCGCTGAAGGCCGAAAGTCTAAGTGCTCAACCAGTCTTGGGTTCGAAGCTCTCTGAGTTTCGTGAGACGAGCACTGGTGATGCTCCCCAATAAAAATGAAACGACTGGTAGGCTTTTTAACACAGACTGGCCTCACTGACAGGACGCAAGCGCAACTGAGAAGAAACTGCATGAATGGCGATAATTGGAGAAAGGAGGATTTTCAAACCCTTCATTAAGGTTTACTTCACACAATTAGGGATTTTGAGGTGACAATTTACATTAGTCCACACGTATTTGGACAGTTGTGGGTCTGAAAATCTGGTCTATCGATCTGTTTGTTGTCGGGGCCTTCAAAGTCTTTCACATTCAAGTCCAACTCATCCGCATTCAGAAATGAGATTCACGATGTGGAATAAGCAGAGCATAAGCATTGAGTGGTTTTTAACCATATTTTATTTGAAATTGCATCCTGCAACTCAAATCAGTTTGTGCTGAAAGGTCAAAACCACTGCAGAGATAGTTCTGCAAAGCTCATCTCAAGAATCACTCAAGTGGCCGCAGCCTGCTGCCTCCCGCTTCGTGGTTGAATGCCATAAAATTCGGTCACAAGTGATTGATCGAATGTGTGACTTGTCAGCATCTACACCCCTCACACGTGACCCAATATTGACAAACACCTCTAATCGCTACGTCTCCCACGGAAGGTTCATGCCTAATATGGGATTTTTCCAATCTGTCAAATTGCTTCTGTGATTTAAGTGTGCAGCGACTTCACTTGCATGGTAGACTCTTGCACCGAATTCAAAATCTTCTCACTACTTGCCAATCGGTGGCGCTCAGTAGTCGCACAATGGAATAGAATTTTTGAAAGCTATGACGTGTCCATGATGGACTAAAGCAATCGGGCAACTGAGGTCAGAGTATCAGTCCAAACTTTTGAGCCCCAGTGAAGCCTCCCGGGGGCTCAACAATGCCGGAAAATTATTCCATCAGACTTTCTGCAAGAGGTATGATTGCTTCAGTGGACAACGAAATTTGGCGAGCTGCAAAGATATGAACGTAACTCAGGATAGTTTTTGGTTTGAGCACATACGCAACAAAATGCAACATTCCACTCGTAAAGGTTTTGCCGCTGAGATCATTGTACGGCTAATGACCCCCCAATCGGTTGTTTTTAATCGTTCGTATTTGAAACGTGCGCCCAGTTAGGTTAATGTCATTAACGATGGAAGTGTTGCCACAATCCCTGACATGGAGGATTTTTTCCGGAAGCGAACTGCAATGAAAGTGTATACATGTCTATCTTACGAGAGAACATGTATTGAGTAAAGTAAGTTTTGTTTCCTTGATGATAAAATCAGCAGCCATGTTGAGTTTCCGGATGTTTAGGGTCTGCCGCAGTTAGGATCACCTATCAACCATCCAGGTTTGGGATCTGTACAGAATTCCATCCTGCTACAATAAAAAGTTTCGGTCCACGATACCTAGTGATAACAGCCAGGCAATTTGGCTCAAAGAGAATAATGTGGGAGAACCAATTGGTCACGGTTTGGTCTACACAAATGCAACACAACTTGAATTTTCTCTTATATAATAAGCGCTTCCCAAGAAACCTTCTGTCAAGGGATTCCTTAGTATAATGTATTCGTATTCTGCAGCGGGTCTTTTCTCTCCTTAGCGTCACCGAGTGATCGATCTGGAGGACTCCAACCCGCCCTGTTGAAAGATGGAGGTAAAATCCTCAATTGATGCTTGTCTAAATTACCTGCCTCTATCTTGTATAAGGAAATTGTCCCAAACAACTGGAGTGAGTCGCCGGCGGTGCCTGTTCTCGAAAACGGCGCTCGTGGTGAGTGTGCTATTCCTCTGTGCTATCACAGAGGAATTAAATTGACCCCCTTTGTAACGAGATTGTTTGAGATGCTTAATTCACATTGTCCCGTAAGGACGCGTGAAGACGGAACCACGGAACAGCAAGCAGGATTCTGGACAGGAGGAAGCTGTGTGGACCACATTTCCACACCGTTAAGTGTTAGAGCAACGGCGTTCGTATAGGCACCCCACCGTCTCGATATGCTTTGAGTTCAGGAGTGCTTTCGATTGTCGACCGGAATTTTTGATTCATTGCCATTATCTGTGCCTAATCAATGGAATAAACGATTCAACAATGCCTTCCAGAGTTTCGTGTTCGGTCAAACTGTTCAGTGGGAATCATTCTGTGGGAACCATTCAGCGCTAGGTACGAACACATCCCAGCACTCTCGATAAGCAGGCATTTTGACCACATTTCGGGCGACCATTACGCACACCACGTTTTCGCACGTAAACACGCACCTGACGCACACATCCACATCAAACCCTTCTCGGGGTTGGAGTGTGTGGCAAGTGTAGATCACCAGATCGGTCCTCGTGTCCAATCCGCAAGCCACACAGCGGTGCAACTATGTCAGGAGCTTAGGAGCGGGACACGGCACCGGATCCTCTCAAGGTGGGATAGACATACCAACAGGCGGAATGCCCATCTGGCAGGGTGTGCGGATGAACGTGCGTAAGTGATCAAACCAACGCAGTTTAGTCAACCAAATGATCAATGTGTGTCAGTGGCCCTTATGTGCGGTCAGGACACGATAGCGAACCACCCGCTTTCTCTGCGGCAGTGACAGAGCTGACCTGGTGACTGAGGCACACCCTGGCAGCGCCAATCAAACAGCCTTTTCGACTGCAGTTTCGACGGAAATCATTGGTTGGAACGTGGCATTATAGCAAACTTAGATGTAGTAGACAGTCTGAAGATCATGATTTGGGTTTGGACTCCTGGTGAGTTACTCACCGGGCCGTTTTTCCCATAAGTGGCAAGAAATGAGCTGGTGGTATGCAGAGCTTCTCAACTAAGTCACTGAAACAGGTCACTAATTGCAGGGAATTCTAAAGAAGGGTCCTTGTCTGCTTTTTAGTCAGAAAACTCCTATACGCCTGTTCACAACATATTAATTCTCGTGCACTGCCCTTTTTAGTCAGCTTTACCTGCAGACATTTCAGTTTTCCCCATGCGTCACTTCCATACACACAATCTCTAATTTCGGTTGATAAAGCTGTAGTAGGGGTGACCATTGTCCCCTTGACACACTGTTTATGGCCAAATGACTGACTGAGTGACCGAGACAAGGCTATTGGTTCTACTCTCCCGGTATTAAACTTCAAGTAAAACCAGAATAAGTAAACACACACACAGTCGATCAATCACTTGTGACCGAATTTTATGGCATTCAACCACGAAGCGGGAGGCAGCAGGCTGCGGCCACTTGAGTGATTCTTGAGACGAGCTTTGCAGAACTATCTCTGCAGTGGTTTTGACTGCCGGGTTGCCCAGCATAGACAGGGGAGGTCAAGAGGCAGAGGTCGGGTTCGAACCACTGACCTTCCGATCAGTAAATTCGCGCTCTAACCACTTGAGCCATCTCTCTCTCACTTGATAATACACATTCAAACGAAACTTCGATCCAAGCCTAAGAAATGCAGCAGAGTTCGACTAGTTGCTACATAACACATTCGTCAAATTCTTGGCCGAACTTCCGGCATTTTGTGTAAGCCACTGGTTCCAATACATTGGATCTCCTCATTCCTTAGCGCAGGGTGTTCATCACCGCTAGCCCTCATTTAATACATCGTAAGTATGTGTAAGCATTAGAAACCAGGGTTTCTGAAAAAAAGCTTAATGTTGCACATCAAATCAAAATAACTTTAAAAAGAAACTATTCCACTAAATAACGGATAAATCCAAACACAAAAATGCACGGTTTAGTGTGCCAACTCTCCGAATAAAGACTACCCTCACGAAAATTTCATTATTTCGCTCTAAAGTAGCATTCCACATATCATGTATATTGAAGGAATCGGTTTTTCGGGACACTTCAGAAATCCTTTAGAGGTTAGCATGAAATAAGCCAACTACTGAATGAAATCGTCAAGATAAGATCCATTCAAGAAGGAGGATCTGACTACACGTTTGCAGGTATGTTTGGATAATCTAATGCGGTAATACGAGAAGCAGGTCGATATGGTTCATTATGATCACTCCAAACGAATGGTCGAAAACTGTTAGCTATTTTCCGACATTATGTTACCAACACCTAACCAGTGCAGACAAACTGGCGCTAAACAAGAGGGTCATTTCCGTCAACGTTAAAATTCTCCCTGACAAATGTGCATGTTTCAATAGTGGTGCCGGTCTGTTAGCTTACACAAATCTAGCGACAGAGATTCACGGACTCGTTGCATCAAACCAAAGTGTTTGTGTGCGGTTCCTTTCATGATAATGAAATTTGTGAACATGAAAACTCATAAAACAAAACTGGCTGGAGGTTGATTACAGGTGCCAACACCACTAAGCCTACAGTATTGCCCCTCTCCCGACATGGACCCACTCCAGTCTAATCAAGACTAGCTAACTTCTGCTGCGATAGATAAGTCTTGAAATGGATATTTCAGAACCATTACCCACACCTCCTAACGAAGATATGTGGTGTAAAATATCGTACTGAAAGAGGCCAGGATGCCGGGTTTTCTTTACATCCGATGAAACGAATAAACATTCGAAAGTAAACAGGTTTTGACGGCTGGCTGAAGAGTCTTCAGACAGATTTTTACCCACATGGCACGCAAATACCACACTTCTGCATCCCGGTAAAGCTTAATTTTCATTTTGGACAGCATGTGCCTAGCTCCTTCTTCGGAGGTTCCTTCCAGTCAAAAGTTTCCCACCAAGAGTAGAACAAATATCAAAGGTGATTAACATTGATCAGTCCCCTCATGCGGCCTCCAGTGTTAAACCAACTTTATTACACTTTGCGCCTCTAAAATTGCGCGGAAGAGACTTATTTTTAATCTTTAAATGTCCTTAGAGGGTAAAACCGAGCTACCGCTCTTCCCCTATCTCTCTCAGGAGCTCA
>NW_008752079.1:85041-110486 GCF_000715545.1 Opisthorchis viverrini | reverse complement strand
AATATTTATTAGTAGATTGCAGTTCATAGGCTAAACATGTTTTTTAAACTTAGACTCTCCTTTGGAGATGCACAGGTCTGATTTTGAAACCATAGCTTCAGCTTCTGAAGATTTCTATAAGAGACAACTTTAAACTAGAATATCGTCTGACGATGCCCCACCAGTATCACCATCTGTCAGTCAAGTAAAATAGTTGTATGAACGCACGTTTAGATAGCTTTGAAACTAGAGTTGCCCCGTGCCAATTAGCATGAACACAGAGAAATGAGAATAGGTACAACAAGACTGAACTTAAATTAACCAAGTTTTACAAGCTTCCACCCTGGTGAGATTGACGATATGTATGTTTTATGTATAAAGCGAGTGGAAATGTTTATGCGATAGCTTCACTGTATTGGATTTGGTCAGTTTAGTCGCGAATCAAATAATATCATTCTTCCATTGTATCGCCCGTCGCCACAATATGGATCACGTGGTTTAAGTTCACCAGCTTTTAACGCGTTGCTGGTGTAATCAAACCACTACAAAGTAATGCTTTTCAATTGCAAGGATCTGGTGTGTTGGACAAAACAGGTAACGTGGTGTCAAAAAACTCACCCGCTTTTTTATGGTGGCTGCCGGTCTTCTGATCCAGAATGGTACGTAGATACGTCGATACAACCACATGGGACATCGGGCTTCAAGAGTTTCTAGCCAGTAGACTTGTTGGGCAATTAGCTGCTGTGTGGCAGAACGACGAACTTTGTCAATGTCACCGACTGCTAGTCCAATCTGGTTGGAAAGTACAGAAGAAAACAGGAGATATTCTGGCTCTTTGGAAAATCGTTAGGATTGTAAAGTTGATAAAACAAATGGAACATCATATATCTACTGTCATAAAAGCTATCTGAACATGTGCCTGCTGTAGGATAAGCCACCTTAGATAAAAACATTTGATCAGCCTTGAATTTTCCCACCACATTTACATAGCTTTTATGAGACAATTTCTGGAATCAGATCCTATTGGATTTCTGAATTTGATCTATATTCGCTTTCCCCGAAGCAGTACACATGGCAATCTACAGGGATTCACACAGACTATATGACCCACATGTACCTCTAAAAGGTCGTTCAACCAGAGAATAACCGGCGGCGGATTCGAAGGGCATGAGTCAGCGGCCAGTTTTGTCGCCAACCTAGAGTAGTCGATCAAACAGAACTGGCCGTGAGTGGTCAGGTAAAAAAATATGGATTGGCAGTGAAGAAATCTTTCAGCTTTAACAACCTTCCTGTGCCCAGCTATCACGCCACCCGACGGAAGCACGAGGGCTGGGATATAGTCAGGCCGCCCAAGCCTAGACAGAAGTCGAAATATAGAGGTCGAGCTCGAACCACGAACCTTCCGGTTGGTAAATTCGTGCTCTAACCACTGAGCCATCTCCGCTTTGACTGCCAATCAGCTACTTTTGGTCTATCAGCAATTATTTCCCTATATCCCCGACTGACACTACTCAGCACCATAAACTGGTTGAGATCGCGGCCATATTCCTGAAATCAGTTGGCTAGCTTCTTTTAACCAGAAACCCAAGTCTTCTTGTATCAGACAGCTGTCATTTTTGGTAGTGTTGGAATATTGGGAGCTCCGGTGCATTAGTTGGTAGTAGATCAGGTGACTGTTGATCTCTTCGTACCTACAGTCGCTCGTTCGCCATCTTTACGCATTCGCCACTTGACTCAGGGGAATCCTGAAGCAAAGAGGTATAATTCAGAGTTTTTGCGCATTCTCAGGGAAGTGTTACTTCTGTGAAGTTTTATTGCTCCGCCTTGTTTGGAGAGGACTTGTGTAGCTGTGTAGGTGGATACGTAGTATGCGTCTGCGGTCTCCAGCAAAACTGCATACATACGAACCAGATATGCGTCATTTGTCAGTGGGGCTAGCACAGAATAAAATGAAAAACTGGAGACAGCCCACTGTATCTGCTTAAATACTCACGTTTAGGTGGAGTCTTCTATTTGTGGAGGACAGAGCCATGATTCTACCATCACGGAAATCATAAAAATTTGGAAAAAAACAGTCAGTCGTTTGTGATTCCTATAGTTAAGGGTTTATTTAGGTCTCTTTGATTAAGATCATTGGATGGCAAACACCTGATGTATCTCCGTAGTATAATCTTCATATTTTCCGAAATTTTATTGACAGTTATACTATCCAGTGTTTTCATCCGTATCGATATGGGTGAATTCCGCGCCGAGATTGCTTGGTGTTTGGAGTCCGGAGATTACAGAGTTTGCACGATATTTTTTTAAGACACCTTGAATTTTTCAGACCCAAAGACTGGCACAAGATAAATGCTACCCACCTTCCACTGCCGAGCAGTCATAATCAGGTTCATAGCATCTGTCTATGGGGTTTTTTAAGGGAATGCAACTTGGCAAATAACACGGCTTAAAAACTGACTTACAACTATGGTCCACCAGTTTGCACAACTTGGAAGAATGACCTTCCAGTAAGCAAAAGTCACCTAATTGGGAGAGAGTGGTGAATGTAAGTTTCCCTTGTCAAAGCCACAGCAAACCCAATTGTTTCACCAAGAGTCAGTTTTGCACAGTCAGCATGCGTTGTTTGGTGCATGAATTAATTGGACACAGGTTCCGGGTGATCGTACGATTATGGGTAGAATTTACCACATCTTTTGCAGTTTGCCTGTGGCGAACAAGAAAATGTTCCTTCTCAGAATACAGTAATCTAGGGATCCGGGTCAGCACAACAGACTTAACGATTAAATTATCAACACCGAACAGTTCAGCTTGTCAATAGCTCGAAGTAACTGGACCTACCGCCGTTGTGCTCATGTTCCAAGATACCTAGTGTGGTTCTGTGTTATGCAAACGGGGCATGAGGTCACCGCTTTGTACGTTAGGATCTGTTGTCAAGATTATTAGACAGCATCAGGAATGGGTGATCAACTGAGATAATCAGTTCTGCTTAACTTGGTGATTGAGCTTCCGGCTAAACACAATTAGATTTCCACACCAAATGGTAGTAGCTTCTCTTGGTCACTGATTAAAGTCGATCTTTTTTCCGGAGTGGTTTTGTCGAAACTATCCAAACCTCCGGTCAAATTTCAGCCATTTGATACTTTATTCATCATTCCAGTGATAAAATTCGCACATCTGGGGCAAAAAGGGTCCTTTAAGGAAGTTGTCCATCCAGTCCAAAGTACGTCCAGTCAACAACTTATGAGACCGTCCATCTTGTAAACCAAGAAAACCAATTGTTAAAGGAGGTTATGCTGCAACAAATCTCCCGCTGGCTAACTGGTCTACCAGCCTGCTCAGTACCCATTGCTACTGCGGTCGGGACTTTGTAGTTGTAGCAGCTGCGTCTTTTCTGCTGCCCATCACGAAGGTCTTTGAAGTTTCCGACAACCATTATGTTCACACCGCTCATATCTATTCGCTGCAGTCTCTCTCATAGTAAACCTGAATCTTTAGAAGAGTGTCATATTCCAGTTTTTGATAAATCCTTGTCTATCATCATGCTATTCATTCGAATAACACCATATTAACCGCCCGGATAAGTGGGCGAGTAGTCCGCACTTTTGGCCACAGGAAACACTTTTATTGGAAAAACAGTTTACTACAAGACTTATCGCAAGTTTTGAACAGATTTCCTCACCCGATACCGTAGTGTAGACTGCGGGGAAGCTTTCTTAGCTTAATCTACCAGAATTGTGTGCTTCCAGAGCAAAGCATTACAGAAAACTTATCTGAGGTTAACCATGATGTTTTGGGTATGCGTCGCCGACGAACAGAACGACTTTCTTGACAAAGTCGTCTTTCAGACGTTTCCTGGCGACAAAAGCATGATGCAGGGAAAACTGCTTGCGGTCGTCTAGGCATTTAATTGCGCCGCCTCTTTCCGAAATGGTCAGGGCACGACCAGGACTAATCGATTTACTGTCCAAATGAGCAGGACCTTTTTCACACACCGAAATACATTTATGGCACCAGTCAGCGAGGAAAATCTTTATTGTTCCAGAGTTACAATCCATTCTTGCCAGTCAACCTAGTGGCACCCAGGCTGAAGAAATGGTGGTTGAATTTTTACGATTCGGAAAGTAGTAACCATATGCTTATAGGAAAGTTTCACCTGACTTGAATTCAAAATCGAAGGCAACTTACAGTCAACACGGGGTAGCCGTCAACATGAAGACAACGGACTCACGTCACCATCTGAATTTCGGCTGCCACCCGGTGATTACTTATGATAAACGGGCTAATATTCATTTGTGTTCCACAGAAGGTTCTCTGAGAACCCGCCTTGCTGAACCTGTCATAGATTTGTTAAAATGGTCGCAGCATGATTCGGTGCACGGAACATGGATGGGAATGGTTTATTTTGCCTGCTGTTTTGCTGAACAAAGACATTCCGGTCAGTAAATTGCGCTCTAACCACTTGGGCCATCTCGCCCAAGTCAACCAAGTACCCATCCATCACCCATAAGTAGGATAGTCGGGTCTACGGCCAGGTGTTTGTTTTAAGATCAACTAACTGAGTACATATCGTATCATTGACGGAGACACCGGCATCAAATACACTGCCTAATGAATACGAACCGTATAAAACTTCACTTGATTTGAATGACCAAAGTAAAAGATATTCACTATGTTCCCATGATACATACAACCCAGAACGGCATAGGGGATTTGATCTAAATGTTGCGGTTCATTTATCGAGATTTTGGTGCCAGAGCCGACTGATTACTGGAAACATACTTTACTTAACCTTGCACATATGTCGCAAAGTAGTATAAGCGGTGTGAACTTTCGGTCGACCACTAACCATATCTAGTATTTTACCAATAGTTTCGAAATTTTCCAGAGGGGATATCCGTAAGCTGTGTCTCTGCATTCTGAACCTCTTAATTTATCAACCATAAATCATGTACCATGGGTACATTGATTTCAGCTGCTACAGTTTCACTCACCGGAAAGCGGTAGGCGTGGGAGCCACATTCAAGCACTGGAGGTGATGACCTGTTCAGTTAGTTCGGAAATGGTTCGTTACACATCGAGGGTGATAGGTTTCATACAGGAGCGTCTCTGACTGCGCGGTTAAGCTATTTCTACCGGTGTCATTAGTCTTTTTACGTCTTTTCCTCACTGAAGACTTTGTTCCCTGCTGACGACCAATTGCACAAAAAGATAGACGAAGTGCTTGATTGCTTTCTGGGCTTACCATCAAATTCATCAAAGAGATCGGCACCAGGAACACGAACAATGCGAAAAACGGGAAGGTTAGTTCGGGAATGTAAATGGTCGAAGCTTGAGTGTCCAAGTACGGTTTTGTGATGACCTCTGTGTGTTCATATTCACCAACCATCATCATTAACGTCTGGAAGAGTGCAAGTCCCATATTTGCGTAGACTTTCATTGACAGATCCACATCCGGACGATTCGTTGTCGAGTGGTTCAAATGTTCGAATCCGAGGAAGCAATAGGCTAGACGGTTTTTCAAGAATTGCGGGGATTCGTCGAATTCCTAGAACAGAGATCACGTACGGCATACACTTGACTGCACTGCTTCACCACATGACTAAGGGACAAGAAACAATATGTGTGACTGACATCCAGTGTACATTTACCGTTCCCAGATTCTGGGAAAACTTTATACGATCAACACATGTATGTGACTTTCTTCAGTAGGCGGCACTTGCATGCAAAACTGCAGTCGACTCATACGAATGGGTTCAATTTTTCTTTTCACTAGATGTTGCTGGCTGTGAGAATCCTCAGCAGGGGTAGGGAAGTGAACAAGATCTTTCCTTCAAGTACAGTAACCCTGGTGAATTAATTTTTGCTAATAAGCAGTGATAACCTGCTCGCCTCGCCCATCTAGTAGATGAATATTAAAGCCCAGTACAGTCTGCATCGCTGACGGGTTCAAATAAAAGAAACAGCACTCTGTGTAGGCCAACCCGTATAACTGCCTTACTCCTGGAGGATGACCACTAAAATGGTGGCTGTATGGTTGCAGATTTTGTGGATCTCACAGCTATTAAAAAATAATGACATTACTGGGAGTAAATGAATAGCAAATCACTTTGACCGGTTGCTAGTTACTTTTCAGCATACTAGTAGCGAAGAGCAGTGCATTCAGTCTACTCAAAGGAAACGATGCAACACCGCTGACCTAGGGAAGTTCAAGATATTATTTCCAAATTTTGCAAAAGTTCTCATGACCCAAATCATAGCTGAATGGGATTGGTTTGACTCCAAAGAGTGGGCTGCAGCCCATCAGGATCACCATCGGTCAAGTGTTTGTGTAAGAGGCGGCAGTCTTTTAGGAAACCGATTCGTACAATCTTGTCATTCAATATATATATATATATATATATGCATCAAACAGATTTAGTCTTAAGGGTTTTTCAGGCAATGAACTTTGCCAACCCTCCCTCCTCATATGACGACTGCACAGTCACATGCATATGTTTCGGGGACATAAAATGTGGTCAAAAAGTTTAAACAATCCGATACCTATGGTAAATATGAAATGAGTATGGGTAAAACTCAGCTTTTCTTCACGAAAAATAAGCTAATAGGATAAAAATCACTCCAGTTTGAAAAAAGATGATTTTGCTATCCACTACAGTCAACCGTCACTCACCTGTTCTTCTGGGAGAGTTAGAAGCTTGTGGAACGTTACCGCGAAAGCGAAAAACAGTATGCTCAAAACGGAGGCTGATTTCATGATAGTCGTGCTTACTTGCAAAAACATGATCACAAATATTCCGATAGACTGGTACCTGAGAATAAGGGAATGAAAAACAAGTATGCAAGAGGGGGTGTGCGAACGGAAATCCTCCAGAGTAGTAAAATTATTCGCATATTCAAATTAAATCTACTCGTCACAATAGCTACTAATGGTTAATATTATTATCACCGAAGACAGCGACATCAGTGTTGACACTGATGCTGCACTGCCATAAAACCATAAGGTTTATCTGTCTACATTTAACGCCCTAGAGTGAAAAGTACAGAAAAAGGATTGGAGAGGGAGGGTACCTATTGGTAGCCTCTATCAAACATTCTGAGGTGCATACACCACTAAGCGCCCAATCAGAAAGTCTAGAAAGAAACTGTCAACACGAACGCCACTGATATTGATCAGCTGCCATTTCTTACAATGACTAAGGCCAAGCGCGGTCGAGGTCACGATGACTCCATCCTAGAAAGCTTACGACACCAACAACACGCAGACTCTTGTAATCTCTTTCACACCCTTATGCCAACTCAAACGTTGTCCACTGCGCGGTTTTCGCCATTCTGAAGGAGGCACAGAAAACAACACTCGTATCGGCAGGCGGTGTTTTGGCATGCTGATCAAATGAGAGTTATCTGAGTTGTCCGGAACCAAGCTTGCATCATAAACGACCTAATCCAAGAATAATACTCATTAGAATGTCAGTAGTGCATTCGTCGTTAGTCTAATAAATTGGGCAGTTCTATCGATTCTCATCCCGTTCAGCGATAAACCCCAACACCAGGCGAGTGGACTTACTGGACATTGTTCATAACTCAAGAGACTCAAGGGTGCCTGCTGACATCGAGCTAAATAACAAAACCATCTAAAACTCGTAAGTTGCAAAGGATTAGTGGAACACTCCTCGAAGGAAATGAATGAAACCGCAGGTATACATCAGAAGGACCGTTAAGATGACTTTAAATGCCACCGTTCTGCTCAAAGGAAAACGCTTTGGTAATTCGCCATGGAGATACCAGTCAATGCTTTTTCGATTAATATAGCTGTGCGATGTCCCGAGACGTTGATCATGCTTGTGGTCTAAAAATATCAACTAACTCGCACTAAAAACCTGAAGGTACCTCAGGTCAATCAAACGTTTTAGGACATCTTACTATCACCCGAAAGACACGAGTGAAGTTCTTGCAAGCCAGATTTATTTGGATTCTGGTCGTTTACTTCATCGAAACTCAGTCCGGTTCTGTCACCTGTCCTGTCTTTGGGTTCAACAGAGATCTTGTCGTCCAAGTTGGAAATTTAGGAAGTGCTGCACAGCCGCCTCATTTTAATTGTGTCTAATCAGCAGTGCACGTACCACAAGCCTCTAAAATGATTCGAGCCCGCGGCTTTCCGTTGTTAGTTCAACATTATACCACCTGACCACGATGTCCCAATCATCACGCGGAGACGTGGGTCGAATGCTTCATGTAATGCTCTGTTTTTTTTCGGGTTGCTTTGATTGGACTGTCCTCATTAAAATAAAGAATCATCGCTAGGAACTCGTTTACTCAAACTTTGGACCAGGTATATGTTTTGAAGGTATTTTTCACTTGCACTTGAAGTCAAAAACGTACCGCAGCAGCTGCAGCAGTAAGTTGAACCAAGAGATAAACATGACTACCAAAGTCAGAGCGGCCCCGTGGGGAGTTCTGTGTTCCAAAAGATTTAGCAGTGCACTCAATCCGACGAGAAGTTGAAAAATGGTAAGCAAACAGTTGGCCCAGTCTTTGAAGAACTCCCATCGCTGCATTGATTAAAAAATTCCAAAGATAAAACTAATCAGTGCGATCAGAAATAGGACATTTCAAGATTGTATGAACTCAAAAAGCATATGCTACTGATTTTCAAGGGTACCACACCGCCATGGAATTGTAACTCCACAGTGGCTGAAATAGCCTTAATATGCACAACTGATCTATAATAAGTCTATTTTTCGGCATTTCGGATGTGGCCACTGGTAATCTGCTTGTTTTGAAACTAAGATCTCAATATAGTTGTCTCTTTATTACTACTCACAGTGACAGCTATTTTTGGGATATATTCACGCGAGACTCTTCACCTGCATTTTCATAGCCAGCTAGCGAGGTAGTCGTCCGTCGGGTAACTGCCTCAAACCAATTTGTGGCTAGTCTTATACTACAAGTGTGTGGTGTAGAGGGTTAAGGAATAATACTTATTGCTCGACTTGTTATGAGTTGCTCGTCTTGTTATGTCAGTAATGGGGTCAGATACTCATCTACACGCTCCTACGGAAGGATATTCTTTACACAACTTTGTCAGCATAACGGAAGTGTCACAACTTGCTGCTCGACTGGTGTCATCCAAATGCACGAAATTACTTGGATGGTTATGTCGAGGAAAATTAGCTGCTTCCGTCACGCCGGCCCCGACTGCTTGGGTGAATCACAGTGTTCTGTGGATATTCACGCTGGTGCATGGGTAGATGATCGTATAGGTATCTCTCATCATTTCAATACATTACTGCACAGCAGGACACTGGATAAGTCGGCAGTGAGGGATCGTTGAGAGCTAACAAACGCAGATGCTACTAATGACATACTAGTACGTTTCCATATTGTAAAGATCTTATTAGGAAAACTGCTGTGATAAGACCACGATCCCTTAGGCTGCTCAAAGTTTGTTGGCAGGTTATATATCTGGGTCTGCCATTGCTTGACCTCCATTGCGCTTCTCTTCTTCGAAGATAGGGTGAACGAAGGGGAACTGTTGTAAGCTTGAACTGAGTGTGCAACGCATACTTGGTTCATTAAGCAATAGCTTTGGGTGACTGTCCTTTTGCGTGACAAAGATTGGTCAAGTGAAGCAATACGTCCCAGCGTACCGTATCTGTCGGTCCATTCGACCAACGAACCAAGAAATCTGATGCATATCTCTGATTTTCACGACAGTGATAACATAATGAAAATCACGAATTTCCTCTACATGTCTCATCCATTGACGTCTGAAAATCTGGTCAACGATCGATCACACGATTGCACCTTCATTCTAAGTGCTAGTCCAGTCGAATGTCCCACCATCTTAGTTCAAACAGGTAGTAGTGACTCAACCCATTCAACTTTGAATAACCATCCAACCCGATTGACTGGTAAGCTAAGAAACTCTTATTCCAACTTGTTAATCAGCTGACCGCCTAAATTTTTGTGTATTCGCAATGTGCGCTGTGCATCAAATTTGTGTGACCTGGTAAAACCATTAAGTCTTTAGCAGGTGCGATAATTTCGTGCTGTATGTAAGGTTGTATGCTGAGCTTATCGCTAGGCCGTGACCGGATAAAAAGTAATCGTAATTGTTTGATTTTCAAGAACTAGAAACGCGTAAGCTGCGGATCCATGTGCAAATTGAGTATGCATGCAAGTAGACCCTATAGCTCCAATTTGGAATTATCCTATCTTTAGGTTCAGGATAACAATATTCTGGACTGAATTGGGAACACGGTCAGTTCTTCATTAGCATTGAAATCTTTTAGATTGAAACGTTCATATTGAAAGTTTTATTCTATTCCAGCGACCCAGCAAAAGGTGGGACTTTCTTCCCTTTCGGCCGACTAAAAAAGGGAAACATCCAGTAAAGCTTGATCACTCAGTTGATTGACAGGTCGCGATTTACGGAAAAGTTTGTCGGTAGATTTACGGCTGAGTAACGTTTCACTAGTATTGCCCCAATATTATTTGGTCGTGTCACAGCGTTATGCACAGAAGAGATCAACAGGACAGCAGCTCAAACTGAGGTTACCAACAGATTCGAATAAATAGTGAGTTTGAGCAGACAACACTTAAAAAGCTCTCAAGGCCTAGTGAGGAGTGGATTGTCACAGAAATCACCCAGTGTAATGCAGGACCACTTGAGCTTATTCGAATACTGCTCAACATAGTCTACAATCGACTGGCGTTCCCTGTTACAAGGACTAGAGAATGCGTGCGATTGCACTAGGGTTTTTAGAGGACAGACAACCAGGCAATTACACTACATAATTGGCCAGCATGTGAGAAAGATAAACACATCACTGAGAAATGCGGACTAATACCAAGTTATCTTCAAAGACTCGGTGATGGCGGGACATGGGTTAGGCACAAGACTTAGAACATGTCCAAAGAACGTAGAAGTTTCAAGACGGGACTGTGATTCACAGCTGCTGATGGTCGAGGTAGTGGAATCACCAAGCCTCACAGTGTGAATAGAATCGAGGGTGTAGATCTGGCGAGCGTATGGAGAGAGGTCTTAGATAAGACGAGTTGACACGTGACGGGGTGAGTTTTTAATAAACGTAAAATCATTGGCAAAAAAGGTGGAAATCCTAACCTGACCAAAGTTCACGGAACCCCTTTCCCCCTTAGCACTGGCTCATCCACACAGACGGACATCACAGTGACACTCTAATTTTTTAAAGGTGTAATGCACTATTCATAAGGTTGACGAAAGTCCTTCGACAGCGCACGACCGGGCTCAACCTTCTTGGGGCTCTTCAGGTAGGCACAGTCCCCTGGTTTCCGTCGGCCTTATGTTCTACTTGAACCCAAATTACACGAAATTGGCGAAATGCACTCAGTTGCATAGCAATTTGGTTTTGAGAAGATATCCAGTTGGGCTCTAGATGAGTCTCCCGCCAAAACCAAACTGGTATGTAAATGAGTGTGTAATTCGGAGAGTGTACCTAATTTATGTAATACAACATTTTTCTCTGGAATGCAATGTAAGCAAAAGCCCAAAATGCAATGGCGACCACGCCATGAAGTGATAAATACGTAGAACAACTATGCAGTCGATAAGGTTTTCAGGCTTATTCAAGTGATGTCTATTTTTTGTTTGGTTATCACGTTGTCTATATTGAGAATTTTTAGCTTTGGATGTTCACAACCTTGTGATAGAAATAAAACAGACCACTTGTACCATTCAGAAACAGCACCAAACAAATTCCTCGGACGTTACACATTGGTTGCTGTCGCCGCTGAGGTAAACTGCATGTACCGTAAACAAAGGTTGTTTGCTCTTGAGCCTCAGTCAACTAGCGCATTGTCATTACTGGTCGGGAATACCGTGGTTTCATCAATACGGCGAAACTTGTTTGTGTCCGGCGCCGGTTGGAGTCGGCTGATGCATTTGTGAAGACTGGGTTTATGAGGCTAGGTCACCTAGTCATTTTGACAATAACTGTCTTGCGGAATGCAGGAAACGGGTGCTTGATAGCCACCAAAGAGCAGTAACAATATAATAACTAGCCAATCATTTTCGGCAGATGACTGACATCAGCCGTCTTCCTGGGAGAACATGCTGGTTTTCGGGCAGCCATTATTTGACAGCATATCCTCTGCTGCATTAGATGGTAAAGACTAATATAGAGAAAGATTACACCATCTATTGGGTGTAATGATCCTAGTCCGGGTGAAACGAATTTGGGTCCATCGTAACTGAGACCCTGAAAACTGTCGTTTTTTTTGTTAACGTCATTCTGTAGAACTTCTCATAGAAGAGGTATTCGAAACTAACTTATTCGGACACACAATGAAAAGACGTCAATTTTCGGGGTTCGAAAGATGCGTAGGTCTTGGCAAAATTCATGGCTCTGCAAACTGACTTTGTGTTAACGAGAGGCTTAATTAGGTGCAGCTGAACCACTCTTTTATGTGCTATTTTCAACAGAATGTAATGCGCAAACGCCTCCCTGTGTTTAGGTTTTTCGAGATATATGTTAGTACATAATTTTTTTCGATGCAAAGCATTACTCAGAAGGTTGCTGAAAAATCTTCGGTTGTCCACGACCGGTTTCGTCTTTTTTTAAACTACTCAAATAGGGGCAATCCCCGAGTTTCAGTCAACCTCACGTCTTCACAGAACATCAAACTGTGCTCAATAGGCAATGATTAAATTGGTGTTAACAGAAGAATGATACGCAAGAGATCCAGTTGGGATGTGGTTGAGTCTTCTATTAACGCCAACCTGATTTACAAATTAGTGTATATTACCAGTTGTACACGATATATTATTCAAGTAAAAATCGGGTGATGGAAACGCGGGAACTGTGCCTGACTGGTGGGCCCAACAAAGACGAAACCGGTTGTGAGCTGCTAGTAAGTTTTCGGCCACCTTCTGAGTGATAGGTTTTGTCTTGTTTCTACACTGAATAGATAGGGGGAAAGGATTTCACATCCTTCCGTGTGTCTAGGTATCATACTGGAAGTCTCTGCTGAAGACCCTAGCGAAGTGCATAAGCCAGAGTTGGATGTTGACGGGGAACAAAACGAAGTATGCATGGGTTTGTGTGTATTTAGTGAAACAAACAATTGCTAAGGAGGATGAGGAAGTTTGTTTTAGAGGTATTTTATTGATCGATGGTGCGTGTTCTCGATCGACAACAAAACTCTATCAATATACAGATTTTTCAAAGTATAATACCTTCCCAATTTGCTATGAAAGTGGGGCTAACTTCTTGGCCTCATCACACTGGTCTTTCAAGGGAGATCACAACAAATGCATCTGGCTATCAGTTTAAATACGTATTTATAATTTTCTGACCTCAGATATATACTACCTTTTATCAAACTCCAGAAACTTGTAAATTTTTCGAACTTCTCAAAGGTGCACATTCCAAGTGCAGCCTTCCGCGCATTAGGTGCGCATTAGACTCCTTGACATACGGTCATTCATAAGATACCTTGGTAACGGAGTTCCATTGGGGGGACGGCAGCAGTCGAATGTTGAGTTTATCGATTTTCATGGTTGGTCAATCATTTAGTTTTGTTCTCTGCAGTGGGTCAACCTAGTTTTAAATGGTGCACTACAACACTGTGGTGCATAAATAACTTGTTGAGTGAATTAGGCTGAATCTTCTTTCAGTAATTGGTCGTGCACCAGACAAATCATATCATCGTTCAGCTATAGCACCCTTTCGGTGCCTAACTGACATGCAACCAGAAGAAAGCACGAGGGCTGGGTTGCCCAAGCCTAGACAGAGGAAGCCGAGAAACAGAAATCGGGTTTGAACCACGGACCTTCCGGTCAATAGATTCGAATTCTAACCACCTAGCGATCTTGCTCCGACGAACCATATATTGCAATCAGTTAACACTGCAGTAGTGGATGAAATTTTGGAAGGGATTTTTCGAATGACGAAGATGCATAAGAAGTGCGTCGGATTTGTTACACTAACCAGATAATTTCGTTAGTATTGTGGCAATGTGTGGTAAAATCCGATGAAAATTTCGTCCTGTGAGTGAGGCCAATAAAGGCTGAAAATCTAAGAAGCATTGTACATCTGTCTTGTCTTTACTGGAAATTATCAGTGGTGTGCGTCTCCTTAAACTCCAGGGAGTTTCGAATCCGCAACTTCCCGGCTAGTAGTTTCAGAACTCAACCGTTGGGCCACCAGTGGCAGATCAGCAGTGTGATTTGCTCGCACTTAGAATAGAGCACCACTCATTCTTCAATCACGGGATACACATCACCTCGTCATATCTTGACAGGCTCGTTGAATGACGGACTCTCAGATACAAGTTGCACTGACCATGAAAAACTTTGGGGTTGTTGGTAATGCGTATTAACAACTGTTGAGCTTTCCACAACAGATTATCTTCATTTGCAGGATGAAATGTGAAAAAATCCCAAGCAACCTGTTTGGTGACCGTTGGAGGGTTTTGTTAATGGTTGTTGATGACTATGGAAATCTTTTATCTTGGCTACTAATATACTTGCACATTATTAGTGGCATACTTTTTGAAAGCAATAAACAAGGAACACGGTTTTATTAATAAAAGCAATGTTCATGCCTGCTGTAATAGGTCTGTCTTCAGACGCGAAAGGATAAGGGGGCATGTTATGAGACGAATCTCAGGCGCACAAGAAAAGGAAATCACGAAACAAAAAACCGCTCCTTTCTTTTGGAGTGCAATGCGCGTTGCCAAAAGCAAATCGTTGTTATGAAAACCACTCGTGATGCATGATGTCCCATTTAGCATTTGACTGTCACCGGGACCAGTGATGACTGAAGGTCAATTTCACTGTCAACGCGAGTGTCGAAGTCTTAGCTCTATTCCGCATTTGGTGTCTGATGCTGGGAGCCAAACCAGATTGTCACCCGAGTGTGACTGCAGTGCGTGATATTCACGTGAATGCATGGTCATCAAGTGGGTGATCTTTGCAGCAACAAAAATAGGTGTGACTTCCCTTCTGCAATCCTTCCTTATGAGGCACTTTGATAAATAGTTTCCGTAAAAGAGGGAATTTCCAAGCTGTTTGATGACACCAAAAGCTTGTTCTAAAAGATACTGCACAAATCAAAGCGATACTAGTTTCAACAATCGTAGACAGTGCAGAAAACCGGAGCTCACCTGTGAAAATAATTCCACTGATTTGATCAGTACGTGAAGTCCATTGCATATAAGTATCATGACCAAAATGATTCTGTTCATAGCTGAATTGCTCCGCTGAACATAAAGCTACAGAGTAGAACGTGTCGGAAGCAAGGATGAGCACAACAAAGTTGCTGGATCGATTAGGTAATGTTATCATCACTTTCGAACAGACCACTTAATAAATATTACTGCACTCCATTATCTGAGAAGATCGACCGCATTAAAGTATGCCCCGCAATAAAGAGGTAAACAGGCTTTCAGAATAGATTGTTGTTAGGGCGAAATCCATTGGTAAAGCCACATCAACAACAGTCATTCTTCCCTCGTATCGAAGCGACTTCTTCCCAAAGTCAGCGATTATAAATGATCCGTGTGGGCAGTAGCATGTACGACTCCTCTATGGTTTCACGCGAACTGCACCGAGATCGGCTTTTGGTTCCTTTCTGTGAGAACCAACCTGCGGCTTTGGATCGCTATCCAGCTTGTTTAATAACTTACGAATGTGTGGAGGATGACATGATCATTCCACTAGCTTAATACTCTGCAATCAAATGTATAGCAGAATATCCATCAACGGAGATGTGCGCCACCCAATAATTCTGTCCTATTTCTGTCTTTAGTCACATATTCTATGTATATGTTCACCCCACAATTATGGTCAAACAAAAGGATCTTGGTATCATGGCGCAATGCCTGATGGCCTTACTGCCACCATCGCATATTCATGCCGTTGACGATATATGTTCTCAGATGATTTTTTGAATTTATATTAAGCTGCATGCCAAATAAGTGGTACAAGCTTGGAATAATAGGCTTGAATGTGACAAACGCTTTGTTGAAAAAAGTACTGTGACAGGCTAACGCAGTCAACAAAATAGCGTGATGTAGTTCGTTATCCACCGCGTCATGCGTGGTAATCTCAAGTGCACTTGTTTACCTTTCAATAGTCATTGCTATCTCTGCCGTGAATTGCGAGTACGAAGTGATCCAAAGGACCCGTGGGACTCTCGATCTGGAAATTTTACATCAACGCTGCTGCCTCTGCTGTTTGCCGACCGTTTAACGTTTTATCCTCTGATTCCACCTCTCTTCCATCATCGGCGAAGAGTAAGGTTCATACAATGACTATATTTCAATTTGAGAAAGCCAGTTTTTCACTGTGTGGTCCTAAAAGATACTTAACTATTCCAAATCTTGCGTTGGTCAAATGAATTGGTACTTAACAGCATACGGCAGGTGCTTGAACAAGCATTATACCAGCAGAGAAATCTGATTAAATAGCTTTCTGAAACCGGTAGCGGACTAAAAGAAACGCATCAATTGAAGTTCAAAACACCTAAGTTGGCGGAACTTCTAGAATTTTTTCCGGAACATTATTGAAGGAATATAATGGTAGTAAAGTGCCTGGAAAAATCACTGCATTAAGTGATGTATACCAGAACCATAAAACTCGCCTTATCCACACAGTACGATGTCTGTGGATTGTCGTAATTCACCGACAGTGGCATTTGTCTCAGTGCCAACCAGGTGATCGATATGCTCAAACTTAGATAGTACAAAGTGACCAAGAACTGGATCCATCGACCATAGGTATTCCTGTGGATCAAAAGGAGATGGGACTGATTTGCAACTGCTGTAACAGGTTAGTGTCGTTCGACAAATTAGTATCCACCTCATTACAAGGATCAAGGATTTCACATTCTATTGGAATGGATGTGTGGCTGGTACTCTCAACGCTACACTTTCCAAAAATGTAGATTCGGGTTTTACTCGTCGACGGGTTTTGTCCTCTCAGTCAATGAACTACATGTACCCCTCCCGGCTACTTTTGTGTTAGAATTAGGCTTGCTTGTGTGGTGCACGATACTCAAATTTACATCTTTTTCGAGTTTTCGAATAGAGCTTTGCTGTGTTTTGCGGGATTGTCGAAAATATACTGTAAATGCTTGTGGTAAATAAATATTTGAATGGACAATATGGATATTTAATCGTATGTCGACGGTTGGTTTCGGTGACATGAGTTTACTGAAATGAATTTTAGTTTAGAAAAAATTACACTCTTGAAAGTAAGCTACGGTAATCGTTCAGGTACCTCTTCATATGGCCAGAACATGTAAAACACAGACAGTCGGAAAACCGAAACAAGGTCCAGTATAACTAATATGTTTAAAGCCCATTGTAGTTTTATATACAGAGAGCATGTGAGCTAAAATCCAACTGTTGATGGAATGTTGCTGGTCCTCACGAAGAACCGCCTGAATGTATCCAAATATCCGTTTTTAGGCTGGACAAATACATCTGTCTCGATAGGAGTATAGGATATGCTAAGCGCACACAGGGGTAATCTGACAGGAAAGACTGTCCTTCGTATGCTGTCTGATAGGAGGATGAATAGTGATGATCAGTGGTGACGAGACTACACCGAGAGTTATTTTGAAGGTTGTACCAAGTCTTTAAACAGCTTAACACTTTTGGAAGACCTTCGATTCAGCCAGTTTACTAGCTGCTTTCGTCACTCGTTTGCGTGAAACATCGAGATGACTGTCTGAGCGCATTCCGCCACATGTTGTTCAAGGTCGACTGTTTAGTTTACAGTATGTTTGCTGACAAAAGGACATTAGGTCAAGGTAGTGCGGATGCCTTGATCATTGGAAAAGGATCGCTAAAAGGAACTGAAAACTGAGCAGATTCGGGATTTCGGAAACCGTTAAAGTTATTGGCATAGGCATGTATTGGCCTAAGCTCTGTGTTCAGAAATGCTCTATACAGATGTCTGCATTCAAATGTTCAGGCGACTGGTCCACGCTATGATTAGTGAAACTCCATCCTCCCAAAGGAGATTTCAACTTTGCCGTCCATAAAGCTAAACGCTGTGCCAAAACTAAAACCCTTCCCTCCGCTAACCAATTTCTGTGAGTCATTATTAACGTGTAATTCATCATTCAGTGATTACATCGGGGCTACGTTTTAAGACCGACTGGAAACAGTACTCACCACTTCACATCTAGGTAGGCCGTGCACAACGGATGTATTAGAAGTTCTTCCCGCTTCAGTTTTACCATCAGCTGCAATTGTTAAGTGTAGAACAAACCAATAGTCAAACTGAAATTTATCATTCGTTTCAAAATGAAAAGGCTAAAATACCAACAATCACCTGCTGGTACCAAATGGATCAACCGGTTAGGCAATGTGCTGGAATATTGGGAACTGTGGTGGGAGCCATTTGGTAAATTCAGATCAACATTATTCTAGAGAGCCAACTGGTTACAGGTCACTTTTAGTTGGGGAACATCATAGAAGGGACAGTCTTCTAACGCCATGCGTACCTTTACGTGTTTCATTGGTGCAACAGGCCTCTTGTCTTTAGCCCGGGGTGGGACCTGCAGAACAGTGAAGTCGTATTTTGTCTGGAAGTGAGAAAATGTACAGAATGAATCAAAAACAGAATCTATAATTTCAACGATGATGACGTTATAATATATCTTTAGGGGACAGCATTAGTGTCTTTATTTTTTTCAGTGGAAGGGGTATGGTTTCCCGTCAAAAAGATAAGTTTTATTAAATTTCATTTCACTTCATATGTTTGTATTCATAGTCAATAGCTACTTGCTTAACCCTCAGCTTAGTAAATACGATGTTATTAAAGTGTATTGGATCATCATATGCACGTACAGTGCGCTTCTGATTAGTTCTGGATAAAAAACTGCTACCTAATAATCCACTAAACTCCTTACTTCAAACTAGTTCCACCCATCCAAAAAGACAACCGCTTTAAACACAAGCGTATTAAATTTCGAATGAAACTCTTGGAGTTCAGCGTAAATATTAAAAAGATATCTGACCATACCACCAGAACAGTTCTCATATAATTCTCGGCGTATAAACCGCCACTTTCTTCATTTCCGACCAAATATCTAAACCTGTTGGCCTACAGCAATACTGTTTTGCTGATATTCATATGGGTTCTGCCTAACCGTACTTCTGTCTCATTTGATAAAAATTGGAAGATCGCCCACAATCCACTTGGTTGTCCTTTTTTTGAAATCTCCGCATGAACAGGATGAAGTGACGTAAATTTTTTGTTTGGAGGATGGGCGGTACTGCATCCCGTCTCACAAAAAGGTCTTAACACCACTAATGACACTTGATCCTGCGGCATAGTATTTGAACTCCAACCGGAATATCGGTGCCCACATTTCCTTCGGCATTTGTACGTTTCTCACTTAAGATTTCCAGTGGGGATAAAACAGCTGGATGGTGCTTTTTGGTCTTTCGGCGTAGATTGATTCCAACCTCAAGTCAGACTTTTGGACCTTTGCACTGTTCACCTTGCCTTTCAGTTACGAAGTAACATGCATTTTAGCCCCCGTAGGTGAATAATTTCAACTGTCAGCGCGGGAGTCAGGTATTTAGCGTCGATGCATGAAGGTCATAGAGTTCGGGTAGCATAAGCGGATACTTGTCTAGGTGCTCTCAAGTCTTATTTTTTCTAAAGCAAATTCTTCTCACGATCACCTCCAGTATGAGGTGAAATCCAAAGCAAATCAGCATAAGCGCTACTACAGCCGGTAAGAAGAAACTAGTCTTCTGCAAATGATACTAACCCCGAAGTCGACAAAAAGTCTGAGATAACTCAGTAGGGCGTTCTCTCTTTCTCCTATTCCTTACGTGGACCTGATATCTGAACTTTCATCAATCTTACTGTCCGCTTAAACAGTTTTGGACATATGTGGACACAAACAGTCATCCGCATGTTAAGATAATGTTGACCGGTAACTTAACTGATCGTCAGCTGAGTCTCTCGTTTTCAGCATTAGAGAGATAGCCCCGTTTGAAATGGATTATGTCAAATGATAAACGTTCAGTATGCTCGTCAAACTTGCATGCAGGATGCTACACCTCTGTTTCTGTTTATGAGCAAACACTGCGGAAGAGAAGTGTTTGTACCTCAGGAATAACGGTGTATATTAATAATGAAACGTGAGGCTGGCTCAGGTCAAGTTGTTAAAATCACTGTTCCCGCAGTTGACCGAAGGCTGATATGAAATAATCAGAGCCTTTAACAGTGTTTGTTCTTTGTTATTTAGTGTCCAAACAACGCTGAGGAAAGCTTAGGAAGACGCTTGGAGATGTTGACTTTTTCAAAATTTTGGGTGAATGAGGTTTTTACTTCCGTGTCTAATAGCTTGCAACCACTTAGTGTGCCAGAAAAACATCTTTGCAATTAAAGGTGCTTCTACTTTTACAGGCTTTACAGGTGTTTGCTTGTTCGTCAAACTTGGTAGTTTGATTTCAGGCGTTCCGTCACCAATCGGGGTGATGTCGTCAGTGCGTTGTTAGGGTAGGAGTGAAGATTAGCGATGCGTCAGTGGGTCACTGATGCACCACTATGCCTCAACCAGTTTTCCAACAACGCACTGATGATGAAGCATTTGCAGTCAGACTCCTCAGCTCAGCGACCAGCCATCGACCACACACCAGGGATCTCAATTCGCTGGATCACAGCTGCCTCAGATTTTGTACAATTGCATCAAGTTGGCTCGCCAATGTACAACTCCTTTTCAACAGCTGATGGAGTAGCGATCCAGCTGTTTGTCGCCTTAGCTCTTTATCCACACCGTGACGACGATGACTTGGACGTGTACTCAGCTGAGGGCAGTCACCATAGGGTGAATGTTGTAAAGCCTGGAGACACTCTGCCATTCGAGAGCTAATCCGGTGGAGGTTGTCCTCCAGCTGAGTTGCTTTGCAGAAATGGTGAATATGACAATTTGGCACATTATCTTATCCAGCTACGTGAATGTACGATTGACGATTATTAAGTAGGGATTGCCAGATCACGAAATTTCCCGAAACTATAGTTTTACACAGTACAATTTATTGGGGTTCGTCGGTTACAGAAACGTCAGAAACCTGGTAGTCTGAGTTAGTTTATTGATTGTTGATCAGATGGCCGTTGATTTATTTGCGGAGCTTGGACGTTCCATTACCAATCCAGGAGAAATCAACCGTTTGTGGTTAGGTGGATACATATTCCTCACACCTCTGTGTTCATACAATTCTACAGAGGCATGTGCTATCTCTCGATGTGTTTGGTTAGATACATGGTAGCTTCCTGGTGATACTGTTGGCCCGTTTGCGCTCTGTAATGCATCACTTCCCTTATTCCTCGCATTACAAAAAGTGCATTTCCGAAGCGACCGCAAGGTTGTTGGGAGAGCACGATGAAAAGATGGCCCGTAAACTACCAGAAACCTTGATGGCAGCATCACCGAAATCAAGAGATAAATGGATACAATTATAGGGATCATTGTTCTATAAAAGATGCCATTTAAGGATTGCTACGTGCACTAAGTAAGACAAGCAAGAAGTAAGTTTTACCGACAGAACTCTACTCATAAAGTTGCTAATTTTTCTACTAGAATTCATGAAGGCAAACTCCCTACAAATGTTCGGTTTCCTCTAGTATTTCAGCGAGAAAACGAGGAAGGACACAGATTTGACTGGAAAACACGATATGAAATCAAGGATATAAAGTGCGTATCCATAAAATTTTGGTAGTCCATCGGGAATGGAATAAACAAGCGTCAAAATCGACTCAAATTATCAGCCATGGAGCACAAAAAACCTCCTCTAGCTACAAAGTCTTAAACTGTACCAGAAACCAAAAGATAAGGACGGAACAAACAACTGAGTAAAAATTCAACGAGCCAATCATCAATCAACCAAATGACGAAATTAAACAAAAAGTGAAGCACTACCAAACAAGGAAGATGTCTAGTTGACCGCAATAACGCATGTAAATCGCCGATTACGAAAACCACATTAAACAAGATTTAAGAAGAGTCTGTCCACGAATCAGTACAAGCAAAGAACAGGACAAACTGTGAAAAAAAATGAAAACTGCGAAGCATTTGACACGATAAGGCAAGCAATCTATTTCGAGGATGTTAGTCCACAACGCAACAAAGATCGCAAACCAACCAATCAGAAGAGAGAGGGTTCCTTCGAAGAAAATCATCCAGTGGACGAATTGAGGGCGAAATTAAAAATTCTGTGCAACGAACAACGCAGCCGGACCACTGAGAGTATGAAACTGATTCATACATTTTGCCCTGGACATCGGCAGATATCAGGTATTCTTTGAATAGTGTAGGCACACAAGCAATGTACCGAAATATACCCTGAATAGGTCTCGTCCATTGGCGACGAATCGTTTGCAAGCTAACTTCCGTACTTGGCCAACGGGTCAACAAGAGGTCAACAACGGATGACAACATGTGGTACATACTAGCAATGGGTAACAAGGTTACTGGAAAAAGGAGCAGTTTTCGCGTTCTTCGGGGGGAGAATATCTACTACATGCTGGTGTGGTGTCTCTACAGGTCTCTCAGTGGTCCCCAACCGATTGCAATGAGAAAAAAACATTAGAAAATTTGCATAAGGGTACTTTATATGGTTGCCACCTGTAGAATAGTTTATTGTATGCATAAACGATGTACCCATGCATTAATCTGAGTCTAAAATGCGTCTCTGGTTTTGCTAGGATTAGACGAAAGTAGACCTGGAAGGACTTCTCGAGGCACAACGTCCTTCGGGCAAATATTCACAAGATATCCGGGCAAAACATGACGACTGATCAGTACCTACTGTTAGTCGCCTTGAATGAACAAGCACATCAGCTCTCTTGTCCTGTATTCTGATATTTTCAATAACTTTTAGTAACGCTCAGGGAAAGAGGGATATTGAGAAAACATTGCCAATCATCAGAAGGAACTAAGTCGACAAACCCCATGTTCAGGTGTATTCCGAATGCCACATTCCGTAACATGGACGTCCAAAACGAGCTGAAATGGAATGGAAAGCCCGTATTTGTGCAGCAGAATAGCTCATGCAGGGCGAGGCGAATTCGCGGCCGCCGTCGCAAACTAGGCTACTTTAGTAAGCAGAGCTAATAAAACAACTGTTTAATCAGTCCTTCATTTTTGTATCACTCTTATGGACAGTTCAGGACTCTGCACTTCTCGGCAGTCAGCTACTAAGTCTATGACCGCGTCTACACCATGCTAGTAAAGAATCCAGGTCTTCGCAACCTTTAATTTTAAGCGACAATGCCAGAAAGAAGGGAAAAATCACAATTTCGCTCTCAGTGGCACTCATCAAGACCATTATACATTAGTACACATCAGAATTTAGGCGAAAGCGGTTGGGTTTGACCACATTCTCTCACAGGATGATGAAATTGAGGAATAACCCTGCGATTATGCACCCAACGTGATCAATCCATCAACTTAGTGAAGTCAGAAAAACTTGAATGTCTGGCATCTTCTGCAAACCTGTGTAGATTTCAGCAAACACCCTTGATATCGCTCGTGGATGCATGAGCGCAACAAATAGTATCTGTGTTCTCATAGCTATCATGAAGAAAATCCGAGCTGAAATAAAATATTTATAGTTTCTTATGGCGGACCAGGGTGTAATGAGACAGGTAGCCGTATTTAGACTTTACGTGTGTAAATTGTATGTGGCAACATTTATTTAGTCATGAATGGTTTCGCCGTAGAAACCCCAGTAAGCAGACAAAAAGTTCGAACCAATATTTCGCAAACTGATTGTTCGCTGTACACAATAATTATTTAGCATTCTGCTGCACTGCCTGCGAAATATGCAAGTGGCTAATTGTCACTTGTCATACCACATGTTGGACAACAATATCTTTGCTAATTCACGGCATGTCACCCCGGGAGTGCCAGAAGAACATTACTTAAGTATATCAAATACGCGAGACAAAAATGCTACAAATTGTTTCAATAAAACAACCCACCAGGAGGATGGATGGTGCGCTGCGGATCATTTTCTCAATCGGACATTGGTCAGTATTCCACAACTTCGCTGCGATTTCCGGAAACCTTGGAAACAGAAGGGAGACAAACCTTGGTCAGAAGTACAATGATGCGAGTTGGATCACCCTAGAATTCGGATTTCTTGTCTGACTTTTCAATGATCGAATTGTTTATTCGCTATAAGAAACATAACGTGCATCTTTTTGAAGATGTCCAGTAAGTCATTAATGCGAGCCAGCTTGAAAATGCTCCATGCTAAATCACCGTCTTGATATTGCAGGTAATTTTGGCGTCCAAAGAATCACAATCAATTCTCTCGTAACTGACTTCTACCTAGAAGCTGGATTTTCTATCTTAAACCATATCAAGAATGGATGTCATATACGCTTAAAACACAATACGACTTCCCAGAAACGCTTTGGCTAGTCCAGCCATGGTCGATTTCCCCAAAATTCCAAAAGTGATGCTAATGGCGACAGGTTGTTTAGCAGGAGAACGACCAGAAAAAATTCGACCAGACTATAATCAATACGGATAAATCTGATCGCAAGCTGCGCAGCAATCCTACCAGGGAATCAAGCTCTAAGTGAATAAAAGATGAGGCTAGGTGGTGCCTTACGATGAAGCCAATCCATATAACGCGAAATATGTGAAACATTTTTCACATTTCTACGGACAAACCAAATGCGGTTCTCACAATTACAAGTACCTCATTATGTAACGTGAACCGACGGGCATATGAGAATTGTTGATTTAAACTTTTTCTACGTTGTCCCCAAAATGCCATAGACGGATATCGTATGCATGTGCAGTCATACTTGAAAGCGCAACTTTGGTTCGTCTATACAAAGAACATAAGGCTGAAACAAAAGAATTCTGGAGGAACCCAGTCACCACAATCTGATGTTGATGATCAGTTGGTTGTGGTTGACGGAAAAAAATAACTTCTATGGTCAGATGTCGCATGTGCTCAGACATGTATGCTCATGAATTGGCTTCTACTCGTGGGCAGTTGCGGTGCGCAAGCGCATAGGAATGTGAAATATATCAGGACTTCCTGGAATGGATTTACAATAAGAGTATACGATTTCTGGCGTTGCGTACAATGCTGAAACCTTCAATAGAATGAAGTGGTCAAGGACCAAAGGCCATACGGGAGTGGGCATAGACACCTACATATTTATGTTTGTGCGCCAGTTTTTGGCATATAAACCGGTCACAAAAATAATGCGTAAGATGATACGCAGTATAGATCCTGAAATGGTAGGTAGCAATAAACTTGCATTACTGAAGAAAGTATCTTGTTGAGGGCCCGAAGGAAAATTTGCCAACTTTAATCTCAGAAGCCTGCTGGAGAAGAAATCCCTCTATAATTTTGCGATACCGCTAATGACAACTGAAATAAAACCAAAAGACGAAGGGCCGGAAAAATGCAATTAAGTTTCAGGGATT